>NC_089537.1:27521540-27781561 GCF_963924715.1 Thunnus thynnus
AGTAATCAACATAGATTTGTTGTGTGGGTTTTCTTCTAATGTTTCAACTTCTAATGTTTTGCACAGTGTGCATGTGTATACCTACCGTTTGATATTAAAATAAAAGAGACTCTAGATTAAGTTTTCTGTACCTCTGTTGATTCTTTATCAGTACTTTCAGCATTTTGCTTTTGTGAATGACACCCATAACATCAAGGAATAGATCTCCTACCCCTGGCAGCGTTAACGCCCTGCTTTTTGTAATTGACTGCACAGGTAGTGGAAGCGCTCATCCTGGTGTGTGTTGTGTCTTAGGTGATCCTGGTTGTGGTGGTACTTTCACTGACAGTGAGGGTATCATCATCTCCCCCAACTGGCCCAATGACTATGCCCACAACCGCCAGTGTATCTATTTGATCAGGTTGCCGGTGGGTGAGAAGGTGGCCCTCAACTTCACTAACATGAACCTGGAGAGTCACAGCAGCTGCACTTTCGACTATGTCGAGGTAGGAGCAGTAGGACTTGTTTATAGTTCAAAAAACATATCATGATTTATATCTGGAAATGTGAAAAATGTTGTTAGGTTTATGCCACTAAAACCCATTGTTAAAGGGTAATACACACTCAAATTATGCCAGCACCCTCCCTCCTAGCACATTTTAAGAAAGGAGGACACCACTTGTAGGAGAACAATCTGGTTCCAACTCCAAAGAATGCTGTTGGAAGAAGACAGCTTAGGGAGGGGTCTACAGTACCAGTGTTTTAATATATGAAATTTGGGCTCTGAGAGGGAGTGTTTTGTGCAACTTTCTAGCCTTTCTAATCTTTCACCCCCTCACCCCCTCTTTCATTCAACCTTAATTTAGACTCAGAAATATATTGAGGCAGAGACCTCATTTACAATATAGCTGAGCAAAGTACAAACAACACATCCTAAAAACAACAAGAGTGGCAGTAACAGTGCTGTGCTTTTCTCTAAAATCTGATTGGTTAAAAAAGAATGTGCTAAAAATAGAATGTGCTGAGAGAAATTATATAAGCTGATTATTTATTAGGGATGCTGGTATTTTTGCAAGGCAAGATAGTTTAGAGATAGGCCTATAATTGTTTGTGTAATGGAGTTACATAAGCAGCCTTCCAGACCTTAGGAACTGTACTAGTTAAAACTGAAAGGTTAAAAATATGTGTTGTGTTGTTGACTATAATTGGAGCGGTAAGCTTTAAATAGTATTGGTTAAGTTTATCCTCACCAACCGATTTCTTTATGTCTACAGCTAGTAATGCATGGACTACGTCACATGGAGA
This sequence comes from Thunnus thynnus, assembly GCF_963924715.1. Taxonomy (NCBI): domain Eukaryota; kingdom Metazoa; phylum Chordata; class Actinopteri; order Scombriformes; family Scombridae; genus Thunnus; species Thunnus thynnus. The sequence goes on from NC_089537.1 coordinate 27,522,825, forward strand.
GAACAGCTGTAAAGTAAAACCATGCCTTGGCATTACCTTGGTGTCAGGATCAATAGCAGACAGAGGATATCCTATATAAGTTTCATCAAATAGGTTAACAAAAGATGCAAAATGTTTATTAAAAGCTACACAAATCTCTTTATGGTCTGGAATTGAACACTCAGCAGCTGTGGTGAGAATAGGAAATGAAGGGAAAGACTTATGGTTGAGAGAATTTACTGCCTTCCAGAATTTTTCTGGATTTGAATATGCTTTGGGAATTAAATACAAATAATAATAAGATTAAGCCTGTCTTATTGCAGATGTACATTTGTTTCTAAGCTGCCCAAAAGCAAGCCAGTGATCAGGGTCCCCGGTACCCCTGACAAGAGCCCAGGCTTTGTTTCTTTCTTTAATTAAGGAGATTTCTGCTGAGAACCAGGGACTTGACCAATTCTGTATTCTATATTTTTTTAAAGGTGTATGCTTATCAACCACTGAATTAAAAGATTTACAAAAACTGTCAACAGCTGATTCAACATCTGGGATTTTAGCAGTATCATGAGTATCACTTTTCAAAAGATCATTCAAGAAGGCCTGTTCATCAAAATATATAAAATTCCATCTAATCACCATACTGGATATAGTTTTTTCTTCCCTAACCTCTCCTCCTGTTTGTTCTTTCTGCCCTCCTCCTCTTACCCACTTCTCCTTACCCTGCTCCCCTTTCTTCTAGGTCCGTGATGGCAGGATGGAGACTGATCCTCTGATAGGGAGATACTGTGGGAGCTCACTGCCTGCCCTCATAGTCTCATCCTCCAACTTCCTATGGATTCGCTTCCGGTCTGACAGCTCAGTCAGCCAGGCCGGTTTCAGGGCTGTTTACACTGTTGGTGAGATTCCACATATTAACACACACATGATATGATATCCTGTTTATGTATGGTTTACTCTGTGATATATTTTGTTGGATTATTTACTTTGTATAATGTATTACACATTACTTCATGAATTAAATTATGCCTGTTCTGTTTAACAATCAAAAACAAGTGTACCTTATTGAAGGTGAGGAAAGATTGGTGAGAGAATTTGCTTTAAAAATTGTCTTGATAGAATACTGACACTTGTGGTGGTGCGGTAGTATATTCATCTTCTTCCTTATGTTAGTGTTAGTTTTAGACAAGTGTTGCTGCAGTTTTGACCTCTTAAATAAAGTAATGTTTGACAGGAAAATGAAGGAGCACCAGTATGTCCCGATAAAGGAATTATCACAGATCCAGGCAAAGATTTGAATTCATACAGTCTCATCTATATTCATCCCAATAGCCATTAACCCTCCCTGTCCCCAGCTTGTGGAGGTACTTTGTCTGGAACTGGGCAGTTTCACTCGCCCTACCACCCCAACAGCTATCCCCACAACAAGGTCTGTGAGTGGGTGATTAACCAGCCTGAGGGCTATGTAGTCAAACTCAACTTCCTGTCCTTTGACATTGAGGGAGGCTCCTGTCGTTTCGACTTTGTCGAGGTAGGTCATTGTTAAACTAATTCATACAATCACATTGTTGAATCTAGTTATGAAATGTTTTATTTAAATGTATTTGTAACAGAGTATTTTATCAATGTGGTATTACTATTACTTTTTTCATCTTAACTCTTATTTTCTTTATGTGTTTTAATACTGTAGTGCTTTGATATTCACTATGAATTAAAAATGCAGTACAAATTAAATGCATTATCATTACTATTATTATTATTACTACTTTTTCCTCAAGTAAAGGATCTTAATACTTCTTCCACTGCTCATAATGACTTATTCAAGAACAGTGGACAGGCTCCCATCTGGAAGATCTGGGGCCAGTTGTTGGTGTTTGCTGCAAGTGATGCCTTTAAATTCCTTAAGTGTTTTTAAGGGACAATATAAGAAATATTAGAAAATTTGAAAAAAGAAAAAACTAAATTAAAACTCTGTTATCTGTTGTACTCTGCCTGGGAGCACATCTATTGTCCTCCTCTCTCATACTCATACATTTCACAACATGTCACAACATATAAACAAATAACACATTTAATTAGCTCGAACAATGCTATTAACATACACAACCACACACATTTAACTGTACTAAATAAAACCAATAAGCTTTCCTGCTTATCCATCATATTGTACCTGTGTATTGCTTTGGTTTGTACCTATGGTGACACACAACTTGACAGACAACATGACATAAAACATGATGCTTTTGTGTTATTTCACTAAATCAGTAATAATAAATAATCCACTTAAATAGATGTGTGGTATGTCTTATGGCTATTAGAGATGTGCAGAGTGCCCGGTATTTGTATTTGAATCTATATTTGTTGAGACAGCTAAATTATTTACATTTGTATTTGTATTCAAATAAAAATGGAAATAGGTATAAAAATCCAGTTTTTGTTTTTATTACGCTTTTAATTTTAGTATATTAAAGTGTTAAAATAAGTGTTTATGAATAAACTATCTTACGACGGAGGTCCACACACCGGGTCTCGAACTTGAGTCTCCCAGAACATAGACAACTGCTCTGACTACTGAACTAAACCAAGTGCATTGCCAACACACAGAAAGACCTCTACTTATTTATATACCCATAATACAGAGACAGCACAGCGTGTAACATGTAGAGAAGAACTTCAAAGGCGATTCTTGCCTTGCACTTATCATTTACTGCCTATTTTTTACAACCTAACTTTGTGGAAAGGAGAAGGGGAACAACAGGTTATGGAGAGTCCCTTGTAAGCACTTTGCTCGTGTCAGTAGCTCAGGTTTATCCCTGGCAAACACCCCCAACTCCGGGAGTGATAAGGAAATGTGTGTCATGTAGCAGGTGGATGTGACTCCCTTCGCTGAGACCTGCTGCAGAGGAAAGAGACTGAGATAGCTATGTAACCAACATGGATGCCAATTTTTTTACTTCCCGAAGACAAATATTTGCACGAAATAAATGTTCGTAAAAAGCCCACTATTTGTGCTTTGACGAATAACGTATTTGGATTCGGGCACACACCTACTGGATATATTGATGGATGGAGAAGGGGATAATGGAATCAGTTGTAGTAGGATTGTTTCCTCTGTCTTTCAGGTCAGGGATGGCTCAACGTCTAGCTCTCCTCTGCTGGGGACATTTTGTGGTGTTGAGATTCCCCCCAGGCTCCAGTCCACCCAGAGGTCATTGTACATCCGCTTCAAGACCGATGCCTCTATCAGCAACCATGGCTTTGAAGCAGCCTATGGCTCTGCCTTGGAGGGTGAGAGCAGTATCAATAATTAGCAGATTTCACTTGTATGTCACCAAAGATTTTACTTATTACTGTACTGTTGCAAGAACAATATGCACAGACATTAATACAGATAAGAAGCACAAGCTTCCTACAGCTTTCAAAAGAACTTCATATGAGCAAGAGTCATCTGTTCAACCATGTTTGGTGACAGCTGGAGGTTTTACTTGTGGTTTTGAACTTGCTGAAACCTTTCAGAACTGTACATGATGCACATAACATGACACAGGCACCAGCATTTTATCCAGTATTCTTTTTAAAATGAGTGTCTTTTACAGCTACTTTTCAACTTTTCAAAATCTACCGATCTCTAAGTTGACCAGTTGTCCTTTTACATCTGCACTAGGCTGTGGTGACACCCTTACTAGTCCTTCAGGTGTTATCACAAGCCCTGGCCACCCCACAAACTACCCACATGGTGCCAACTGCACTTGGTACATCAGTGTTGCCCCAGGAAACCTAATTAGGCTGTCGTTTGACTCCTTCAACATGGAGTACCACGTGAACTGTAACTTTGATTACTTGGAGGTCTACGACAATGGCACTGTGGAGACCGGAACCCTCATTGGCAGGTATATGATACTGTGACTACACAATTTACAGTTTATGAAGGCTCTTAAAAATCAGCATAATGCAGATAATTGCATTCTATTTGTTGTAAGTAAATGGATGTGGATGCTTTGTATGTGCAGGTACTGTGGGCGTTCAGTACCTCCATCCATCACCAGTACTGACAACCTGCTGACCTTGCTATTTGTGTCTGACTCAAGTTTAGCCACTGAGGGATTCTCTGCCAGCTATGTCTCCATCAATGCTACCACAGGTACATAAGATATGATAAAAGTTATTGTCTCCTTGAAGAAACTTTTCTTTGCCTCAGCAAAGCGTTCATACATTCAGAAGTAAAAACCAATAAGACCAATTAACCTGATACAATCGATAAAACCAGTAAGACTGTAATATTGCAAGTATAACAATTTGAACCAGGATGTTGCACATTCTTTTTTTTCTGTTTTTAGTAAAATATTTTAGACCACCAATAAATTAGTCTTGAACAACCAGACTACACATTGCAAATGCAAGTTTAATTACAAATTTTTAGCTATGAAAAGAGCCCATGAAAACAGATTTCTGTTCAGCTACTATTCCCATAACTATAGGGGAGTGTTAGGGTAATGATGTGACCTGCTGCTGACTTGCTGCCTAATAAAACCTCCAAGCCTTGTGTATAGTAATATTAATATGAGTAGATATTAACTGTACCATGAGAGATGTCAGGGAATGAGGGGAGAGAGAGAGATAGGTAGGACTGGCATAAACTTAGAGGCCAGAAATCATCTTTTTAGATTGTGGTCAATAGGATGTAACTGACAAAGGACAGATCGAAGAACATAGAGGAGGTAACTGTCTGGTGTAACAGGATGTCAGGGTGAGAGAATCTGAGTTGTTGAACTTGCTGTGCCAAAATATGCAAATAAAACCAAAAGACCTAAAAGACCTCTCAAAACTAATTAATAATGTTGATGAACTGAAGTGAATATTGTTGTTTTTAAAATTCAGTGTATTATTTTAGTTTTTTTTTTTTTATTTGATTTTTGTATCATATTTAAACCCCAAATTCATTCAGATTAAGTCATTATGGTTTTCTAGTCAAATGAGGGTCTGTATCTATATGTACATTTCTCATCCAACAGGTCAAGACAAATTCTTTTAAATCGCTTGTAAGTTAGGAAAGATACAGTTTGGTTCAGTTTGGTTCTGTCATTAAACAACTTACACACAACACATTCTTCCATATATTCATGTAAAAACAAACTGACAAACAGGGTTGGGAGGGTTACTTTTCAAATGTAATCTGATACAATTACTAATTACCTGTTAAAAAATGTAATCAGTAACCTAATCCAAGTATCACAATATTAAAGTAAGGTAACTTGATTACTTTCCGTTACTTTTGGATTACCTCAATAACAAATTTGCAAAAAAGAGAGAATAAATATCAATAAGATGACTTTTACTTAATTCTGTAAGACAACAGAAAAATCAGTGGCAGTTTAAATGCAGGTCCAGAGCAAGTGTCTGTTTCAGTGTTCAACCAGCAAATGACAGCAGAGCCAGAGATTTATTTATTTTAAACTATCGTTTAGCAAATGACAAACTGAACCAAGCGCTGACTACAACAGAGCACGTCCTCAAATGCTGTTACTATAATGTTACTATCGGTACGACAGCAGGACAGCAGTGTTTGTACAGTGCTCTGCTTCCACTCCCTGCAGGCATAGTGGGAGTGCCAACTGCATGCTGTAGCTTTCATGCAGTGTTTTTTTTTGGTATACTAATTACATAATGCCGTCACATATATTCTTTTACTCTCCAAGTCTGCTGACAAACAAAAACACACAGATTCAATCCAAAATAAAAAACAGACATTCAGAAAAAGAACATGATTGAACACACTATTAACAGCATATACAACAAATCAAGTGTTATGTGTGATACTGAAGCATGTCACAGGTTTAAAACACTAAAAGTTAAAATAAACTATTTGTAGTGGCCTAAATGAAGCAGTTTGTATAAGTGCAGATGCAGTCTTTTATTCTATGCAGAAAACCTTAAATGTTGAATCTTAATCTTAATCAGAAATCCATTAGAGTGACAGAATAGCAGATATGTAAAGAATCACAATTTAGAAGGAGCTGTCTATTATGAACTGTTAACAGAGACATAAAAGTAGGTTGCTATTACCACCGTAAAGAGAACTCACCTATTGAGCCATTGACAAAAACCATTGCTGTTTTACTTTTCTTTTTTCTTTTTTTCCCAATGTGATTAACAAAAATCCTCTCTGTAAACCACTGAAAAGTAAGCCAACGCATCATTCTATGATGTACTACATGTCAGGGATCCCAAACGGGAGGCAGGGTTGGGGTTTGGGCTCAGACATGATCTCTGTAATTATTCTTCTAATCTAAATCAATATGCCTGGGCACTGAGTGAGAGGGGAGAGGGCAAGACAGCACCTTATACACAGAGCTCAAGGTATGTCTCCCCAAAATGGCCTATAATAGCCTATGAAGTTATATAATTATTAATCAGCTTATTTTGCTGAATCATATGGTTTTCTTGCAGCCAAGTAGCAAATGGCCCAAGGCCTGGTACAAGTCTGTTGCTCTATATGTAACGCAAAAGTAATCCAGACTGTTTTTGGGTGAAGTAAGAGTTTTTCACAAAAATTTAATTGAATGGAAAAGATTTTAGGGAAATACAAAGTTTTATATACAGGGTAGTTTTTATTTGGACAAAATCCAAACTTCAAAGTAAGTAGTAACGAAATACTCAGATTTCAAGTGTCTGTTTAAACTGCATTACTCTCTCATCATCTCTATAACATAAAACATAGAATTTTTGTTATTCTATTCATTGTTGTATATAAGTTAGTCTGGCTAATAGTCTGGTTGAATCATATTTATTTTTTTACCTATTTTTATTTATCTGTCGATCTACCTCTCTATCTCAGACTGTGGCGAGACCTTAATCTCTCCCACTGGGTCCTTCAGTTCACCTAACTACCCTGACTACTACCCCAACAATAGAGACTGCATCTACAAGATCATTGTGCAAGTCAACATGCAGATTATGCTTAACTTCACCAACTTTGAGCTGGAGGGCTCCCCTCCTTCTTGCAACTTTGACTTTGTGGAAATCAGGTAAGTACAGACTTAAAATATTCAGAGTCTGAAATTATGGCCTGCCAAGTGAGAATGGCTATACAGTTTCACCTACTGCATCTCTATAAATTTTAGATAGTAACATCTGAATGCCTCCGCCAGGGACCCCACAGGGGTCCGCAGTCACTGAATAATATAATCAGTAGTATTGTTTATAAAATGGGAATTGCCAAAAGTATGCCTTTATAGTTCACGTTATCTTTTCAAGCCCTGTATATTATCAACATAATACTCCTATGATATGTGGAACAGTTTTGTGACTTACTTAGCGATTAAAATACTGCACTGCTCAAAATATTTCACCAAATATGCAAAACTCACTTTTTCGTACTAGTCTGTGGTTTTTTGACTCTGGCTTACAAAACTGGTATCAGTGCATTCTCTGGACCTTCATTGTCAATATTTACCACATACATTTTTGATTTTGTTTTATTTACTGGAGACATTACTTTGTTCTTTGGTGTTTCAGTGCAATATGTAGAAAAACAGTGTATCTCACCCATAAAGCTTGAAATTGTGCACAATTTAACAGACGTCCAGTATATGAGCTGGTGATTGACCATGCAAAATCTGGTGTAAATAAAGCCATAAAGGCAGCTGTAAAACATTTTTTAAATTAACTCACAAATACAAATTTTTCAAATTTCACCATTTTTGCTGTGCATATCCACTGTATGCTCCAGATTGAGCTGATCTAATATGGTACAAATCAGCCAATCTGTGTATTAAATACAAAAGTACATTTCATTTATGGCCTCGTCACTCATGGCGTGGTGCACAGGTTGGAGAACATTCGTGCAAATGAGGCAGCACAAAGCAAGTAGTCGGTATTGTGGTTGAAATTAGTTCTTAAACCTTGCGCCAAGAAAAGACGTCTCTTAACCATGTGTGTGTCTAGTGCAATATCAATTAACTGACACTTATCATCCACACCACAATCCACACTTTTTTATTAATGTTGAAAATGCTAATAGATTAACTATTTTAATAAACCACTCACCGACCAGTTTAAATTACCACAAAAAATGTATGTATGTGAGGCAAGGCAGGAATGATTCTTAGATTAACTGTTTTCTACATTTACCTATACTGTGTGAAAAGCTTCTCCTTCAGTTCATTAAATATTTGCAGCCTCTGAAGGCAGCAGTACAGATTTGTTGATAAAATTGCAGCGTCTGATTAGAGAAGTGCCGTGCCAGAGTGCAGTGCCATTACACACAGTTGTTCACTGTGTTTACCTTCATTAAATCAAATGGAAATGACACCAGGCTGCAACAAAATAACCACGCAGGATGAAAGAGCAACTACTGAAAAGAAACACATACATTTTATGCATGTAATTGTGAATTAGATTTTTTTCCTACATTTTTTTGCATTGCTAAAAAAGGCTGAACTTCTGCAAAAAAAAGGTAGCTTTGGCTTTTTTAAAAATCCTTGTAGGGTTGTATTATTTCTGAAATGCACTTTCTGTCTGTACCAAGTGTTTTCTTTCAGCTGTGGTTTTCACACCTTTTTCACCACTCCTTTGCCTCTCACACAAATGAATGGGTTAGGGTTAGGGTTCCAGCTTGAATAATGGAATAATTGGCAGGCTGCCAAATCTGCTGCTAGCTTAAAGTAATTCAAAAATGAAACTTAGTAACAATATGCATTATGTTAATAAGCAAGAATGAACAGAGGTTTGTATATTTAAATTACCCTTTGCATAGCAAGCATCTAGACATAAATGTGTTAAACTGGAGAGACAGGTCATGTATTGACAAAATAAATTCATTATCGAATTCAGTGTCTGTTATTTAATCATCAACTTTGACATATCTAGAGTTTCTGAAGTCCAACACATAAATAACCTGACTATTGTTTCCACTAACAGAAAAATACTGTGTATTTAACACACCTATTTTCGAACAAAAATTAATTCAAATGTACACAATGAAAACTGACTTTCACCAATTTTCATATTTCTTACTAGAGTTATAACCTATCATACGCTACAATTTGTCATCAGCTGTACGTCAGTTCTTGTTTTATCTCCTTACTGTTACCTGATTTATCCTAAGACTTTTCTTCTTGCAAAGGAAAAAGTATACTGATGAATACCTGAGAGCTTAACTAACCATAACTAACTAACCACATCTCCACACATTACAATAAGTGTTTAAACACATGACAAACAATGAGAAATGATGAGAAAAATGGTCTTTCTCGATTGTATGGGTAAAAGCATTCCCTGAGTTACAAGTGCTCCCCCTACTGGCTTGGACAGGATTCAACATCCATCCATTTAAAATGGACAAACAAAATTCTAAAAGCAAAAATGATGTTAATTTTACATTAAAAAAAATAGATAACACAAACACTGTATTTTGTATGGGTCAGACTGGTGATGGACTGAGACACTACTGTGGTCTAATGCTGCCTGTGTGTCCTCCTTATAACCTGCAGTCCAACTAATCTCTGATAACTCTGTGCAAACTTCATTTTTTTTCTTCAAATAATATAAAGATATCCTATTTCTAATCATATAAAAGACTGCCATTTATGTGGTCTCACACAAAGCATTTTTGAAAAAGGCCAAATGTTAGCTAAAGGAGAACTGTTAATTTACCTTGACTGTTATATGTTGTCCAGATGGTCCCAGCACTTTTTACTTGGAAATCACAGAAATTCACAGATTCAGGATTTTTTTTAATGGGCGAGAGGAACTGGATGTAATGTAAAAAAAAAATTTAACCAGTGAATTTTTTTACTTTAACATGACCAGCAAAAAAGGTGAACCAGGGACACTGACAGAACATCTGTCTGTGGTCATATTTAATATCACTGACATTTTGAATTTCCTCCATCTTCTACAGGGATGGTGGCTATGAGACATCTCCCTTAATTGGTAAGTTCTGTGCCAATCAGGGGCCTCCAGTCCTGATATCCCACAGTAACCGTCTTTGGGTTAGATTCCACTCAGATGTCACTGTGACACGTCGTGGATTCACTGCCCACTGGGATGGCACACAGACTGGTGAGTGGTTGATTTTTGACTGATTGATTGATTGATTGATTGATTGAATGATTCATCATTTGATTGGTTTATTTTTGTTATGCTAAAATTTCTCTTTTAGCCAGGTTAAGTGAATGCTTGTCAGCATTTACACTAATAAGAATTTAACAAGTAAGTTAGTTTTGTCAACATCTACCGATTCTGTTATCATGCCTATCTAAATGCCTAAATTGGCTCATTCCTTTGCATCTTCTGGTCTCACACACACACACACACACACACACACACACACACACACACACACACACACACACAAACACACGTACCTGTCCATCTGATTTCATTTCTTTTCCCAAGGCTGTGGAGGGGTGTTGACAACTGCATCTGGGGCATTTTCCTCCCCTAACTATCCTTTGCCCTACCACCCTAATGCTGAGTGCTACTGGAACATCAGGACCAGCCAGGGCAGCCAGCTTCTTCTCTCTTTCTCTGATTTCCACTTGGAATCCAGCTCTGCCTGCTCCTATGATTACCTGTCTGTGAGTACTGTACCTCCATAGAATTTGAGTGCATTATGCAGTGGTCTGAAGATGATTAGTTTATGGGCTGATCACTTGACTATATTAAGTTGAATATTAAGGTTAAAGGGGACGTATTATGGTTTTCCTTATTTTTAGACATATTTATAATGTCACAATGTCGGATGTTCATGTTAAAAGTGGCCGACGTGTCAAATAACAAGGTAAACGTATGTAGCAATAATCCCTGTGAGCAGAAGGCCCCAGCTTCAGACTGCTCTGAACGCTAAGTTTCCAACGGTGTTTTCTACTTTCAGCCCGAGCTGACGTCAGTTCATGACAGATTTCTTTATATGGATATCTGTTATGTGTACCGCGCGCGAGTTCGCTGCTCCGCTCCGGGAGTAGTTACACCAAGCCACGACTCTATTACACAGTACAGCAAAGTACCTGTTGGAGGTGTGCTGGTTGTCTGCAGCTCTTCATAAAACATCTCACTGTCTGTTTCTGCTTGTACTCTTCCTCCCCGCATTATTTCCGCTGAACAAATAGCTCCAAATAGCTCCATATGTTTTTTTAGTGCCCACGAAGCTCCGCTAATTCAGTGAGGAACATGTTTTTACTTCCTGTAAATTATTCACAATAAAAGTCTCCTGTTAGTTAGCCATTTAAAAGCTTTTAATTTGAAGCAGTGAAGCAGGAAATGTTTGGTTTACATTGACTGTAAAGTTACACAACTCTGATACATAAAGCTGGCAAATCAGAACAGAGTGGGCTCATCGGGAGGGGGGCCTTAAAGAGACAATAGCTAAAATGGAGTAAGAGAAACTATGTATATTGAGGGGCTGCCCTTCATGCAGCCCCTCAATATACATAGAGCTACCCTATACTATTACATAGTATAGGGTAGCTCTGCATGAACTGTAAATCATGCAGAGCTACCCTAGTGGAGTCCAAAAATAAAAATTTAGAGCTTAAATGAGCATAATAGGTCCTCTTTAAAAAAAAAAAAAAAAAAAAAAAAAACATTGGTATTGAGAGATATCCACAGATATACATGGAAAAGTAGTTCTTTCAAACACACAATGGTGGAAACACACATCTCTGAAGAGTTGGAGGTATATAAATACATACATATAAAAAAGGTGATGGAGAAAAGAACCAGGTTAAACAACTTCATGTGGTGAATTACAGTACAGTTGTCATTTTAATATTTCCACATCATATATATCTATGCTAAAAGTCAGCATTTAAGAATACATTTAAAAAGCATTCATGATACATCATCCATGAGCTGAATAACCACTAAGGAAAAAGACCTAAATCAAAAGCTAATCAATCAGTAAATCCCTCACAATCTAGAGCAGGCATAATCAATTAATATATTAATCCAAATCAAAAGCTGATTTATAATCAAAGCTGAGTAATATTCAATTAATAGTAAATGTATTCAACGGCTATAATCGACACTAGATACTAGACTAGCTAGTGAACACAGTGGAGCATTTAGCAGCCAAAGAGCCAGATATTTTCCTCAGGAGTTGGTCGAGAGCAAAAATGTAACTAAAAGAGTGAATATTGGACTTGCATTTACCAGGTGGACAGAAACAGAACTCCAAATGAATGATGTTGCTCTGTAACTGCTGGATATGGAAATAAGCAACAGTTTGCTAACAACTTCAGTTCAATCAGTTAATACAGCTATATGTCAACTTATACAAATATATGAAAACTGGATACTCAGAATATAGCATCAAAAAAAGTTATTCTGAAATATGTTAAGATAATTAAGACCATTCATCAAACATGGAAACTCACTGGAGTGCCTCAAACAGATTAAGAGGATTCAGCAGCAGCTAAAAGTCTTTATCAAACAACAACCATCAATCCGAAGTTGGAAAATATAAGTCAAGTAAGAGAAAAGTTAAATGCAATCTCAAACCAATCTTGAATGGACAGTGGTCCCCCCAGCAATCAATGAACAAGCTCTCCACTAACAGAATGCCTGTTTACTTCACACTGGACTCAGCTTATCTTATGTGTCTTTATTTAGCTTTTTTTTTTTTTTTTTTTTTTTAGCTAGCAACTGTTCCTCCACTGGACCCTCCAATCCTCATGTTTCCCCAACTCCTCCACTGGATTCTCATGGTTCTCATGGTTCCCCCAACCCTCAGATGTTACCAAATAATGATGTTATTATTAATAATGTTTAAGCTAATTTAACCCAAAAGCAGGACTCAGACACACGGCTTGCAATAGTTCAAATGCAGATTGAGAACTTGTGGAGACGGAGGTTTGGAGAGCTGATCCAGAATAACGGTGGAGTGGGGCAGGCAGAGAGAGCTGAGCTGTCAGCTGAAGGCAGGCCAGCAAGACACTGGGTGAGGCAGGCAGACAGAGACCGTAGCAGAATAATGAACCTGAGGCACAGGTAAACAGAGTCAAAACAGAGTTCAGGCAAACACAAGATATATACTGACTAGGAATTTAAACTTGGCTGTAGCGTTAGCACCACGTTGGTGAACTGAACAATCTCGCAAAGACTGGAGTTTAGAGCCAAGGAACCCAGGACCTCTCCTCCAGGCCATATCCCTCCCAATCCACCAGGTATTGGTAACCCCAGCCACGACGGTGGACATCCAGGAGCCATTGAACCGAGTAAGCACGATAGTCTTTGACGATCCAGGTGGCAGGAGAGGGTTCAGAAGGAGGGCAGAGAGGCTGGAAGACACTGGTTTCAACTGAAATACATGGAATGTAGGGTGGATTCCTATGGCGCTGCAAAGACTGGCAGGGTGAATTGAAATGTTAACATAGCCACTTGATTAATTAATTGAGTGATTTGATTTACCATAGCCTAGTTGCTGTCAGAGATGCTTGTGCTATCCCAGTAATATTCCTTGGATGAAGATTGCTTTATGGAGGTTTCATGGTGGCCAGATCATTCTTTGATGTTTAAGCTTTTGGACTCAAAGTAGGAGTCAGACACAGTTTTATTGTGAAGTTGTAGAGATGGAGGTTTGGAGAGCTGAGCCAGAACAACGGTGGAGTGGGGCAGGCAGAGATAGCTGAGCTGTTAGATGAAGACAGGCTAGCAAGATGCTGGGCGAGGCAGGCAGACAGAGACCACGGGAGAATAATGAACCTGAGGCACAGGTAAACAGACTCAAAACAGAGTTCAGGCAAACACAAGATGATGGCCAAACATTCAGTTGAATGTTTGGCCATCATCTTGTGTTTGAATGTTTGTACATCTTGTGAATGATGTATGTATGTGCAGAGTTTGACACTAGAAGGGTGTTTTCACATTCATCTCCTGAAAGTGGAAAGTTCTCTGTGCTCACCGAAAACAAGCATAATTTGTGACATCACAACTAATTTGGAAGCCAATTATGGTCCAATATGCATCTTACACAAGTGTGGAAACTTGAAACCTCCAGTGCACATACACTGAGAATGGACTTTTCATTGAAGTAGGAGACATCTTGTGTCAAGCAGGTAACCTTTTAAAATGAAAAATAATTACATATTTATACATCTTGTATTTTTATTGTAGTAGAAGGAGTAGATGACATTTTAAGAATTTCTAACCAGGTAATTGAACATTTTTATGGAAAACATCACATCAGACACAGATCATTATTCAAAGCAGAGTATTCTTAGATGTCTTAAACCATGTCTGGAGGGGATCTTTAAGTAAAATCAACACACTGTTTTTTTTATTACATTATCCTATTTGCTGTTCTTGGTCTTGTGTTTTTCTTGTGTAAACATAGTTGCATCAGCATTTGGAATTATACATTTTAAAAGGACAGTTATATAGTATTTTCCTTTGATAACTGAATTCATTGTTTGTCATTATGACATGAATTTTCTATAACATTAAAATCAAATCACAACACAGAAAATGGAAGTGAAGATGTTGGATTGAATTTCAGTATTACTCAGCAGAGGGCAGCATAGTTTTGCCAACAGTAAATACAGTACAAAGCACTGTCAGTTTTTGTGAGGAGGTGCAGGGAATTGCATTACTTACTTTCAAATGGTCATTAACAATCATTACTCCATAACTTCCATCCATTTGAACTCATGAAATTCAAACAAACAGTAGTGAAGTTTTTCTCTTTACTGTTTGCTAATGCAATAGACAAGTCATTGATGTCATTAATGTATTTTGTTTCCATATCACCATTTAATGTGTGTGTGTGTGTGTGTGTGTGTGTGTTTGTTGTTCAGGTGTATGATGGTAACAGCAGCAGTGCCACAGAGCTGGCTAAGCTGTGTGGCAGCCAGCCACCCAGCACCATTAACTCTTCCAGCAATCAGCTTTACATCAAGCTACGCACTGACAGCAGCGTCAGCACTGGAGGCTTCTTTGCATCATACACATCCAGTACGAAAACACACTTATACATGCATTAGGTCCAGTAAGGCAGGCAGGATACTGCAAACTGAGTCTGAAATGCAATATTGTTATATTGTGCTGCAGGAAATTGTGTTAGGAATATTTTGAAAAATTCAACAGTTTTTATTACTTTTTAGCTGATTTGGGTCGAATAGCCAATATCTCAGCTTAAGTAAAAGAACTGTCTCTTGAAAATATAATGTACTCAAGTAGATGTAAAAGTAGTCATCCGAGTAACTGTGTAAGTACAAAAAAAAACTGGAACTGAAAAAATCTTCTTGATTAACACATGTAGTAATACACAGCATTCTTATTTTGTTTCATTTGCATATGTGTGACATTGTTTGACCACAGACAATGATAATGGTAATGTTGGTACATCACGCCTATTTTCTATGAAATACAATACAATCAAATTAAAAACTACAATTTACTGAGACATGTTTCTTAAGAACATGTAACAAAGTAAATATAACTTGTTACTGTTCATCTCTGCAAATGTGTTGGAAAACATTTACTTCTTAATAAGAACATAAAACTATGAATATCTATGATACCTTCTACCTGATGTGTTGTATTTAAAAATACAGAATATTACAATTTTGTCAATAAACCAATAAAATTCAGTTATTAAGCCATGGTCCCAATTTTCATCAATATGACTGATATTGACTGAACTCCCAGGATTCATCTGAGATATAAACTTGTTTGTTTTCAGAATGTCAAAAGGTGCTCATTTCAGGCCGGCACAGAGGAGTGGTGGAGTCACTGAACTTTCCTAACAACTATCCCATCAACTCACAGTGCAGCTGGACCATCCAGGCCAACAGTGGAAACACCATCAACTATAGCTTTAGTGCCTTCCAGCTGGAGGCCACTTCCAGCAGTTGTCATTATGACTACATCAAGGTACACAGACACACTGTTCATGTCACTATGCTATTCTGGTTCACTTTGTAGTTTTAATGATTTGCAGCAGTCTGTCAGCAAACTGTAAGCATGAGTTACTTACTGCCTCTAGTTACTACTACTACCACTACTCCACTAAATACGTATAAACTGATTAAATCTACCAAAAAAGAAACAAACATATGTGTCAAGACAGTGTTTTTGTAGAGATCCATCAAATCTCCATTTTATGATCATAAAGTTGTCTAACAAAATAAACAATAGCCACAGGATAATGAAAATAGTTATTTTAGAATTGGCTTAGACCATGCATAAGCACAAATCATAAATGTCCCATGGTCTTAAAAAATTATATAGTCAATATTTATTCAATGTAAACGGTATATTAGACCCACAATTATTTAAAAAAAATATTGGGCTTAAATATACAACATTTAACAGTGTGAAATTGCTAATAATACACAATTTATGTACTAATTATAAAATTAATAGCTTATACTTTGTAATCCATAAATCATTATCATAAATGTAATGAAATTATTAATTTATTTAAATTGTCATGCTCCCACTTTTAGATGAAAATAGCTTATATATTGGAATTTCCATATTGGAATGTGACAATGATTAATTTCCCCCATCTGATTTGGCTGTGATATATGCAACTGGTTAACCAGCAGCCTGTTCAGTGTTCCTCACAGCCTGACAATTCAGTAGTGGCACACGGAGGGGCGCTCTGCTTTCGGCATATCACAGCCTGTTGTGGACATAGATGAAACACAACTTGCACCTGGCACAGCAGTAGAGATTTATTTTGATCAGTTCCACAGTTCTACACATTCACCAACTTTTGTTACAAACATACTGTGTGGTAGTGGTGCAACAGGTATGCAGGCAGTATACAGGATTCACAATCAGGCTCCAAACAGTTGTGCCAGTGACATGTTTACCAGTCAAATCTGCCTTTCTGGCCTCTACTTCTGAAACTACAGACATACTGTGTGGTAGTGGTACAACAGGTATGCAGGCTGTATACAGAATTCACAATCAGGCTCCATCTGCCTTTTCTGGCTTCTACTTCTGAAACTATTGTTTGCATTTCACTAGCAGTAAAGTTTTTCTACATTTTTACCATCACAGCCCTCTTTGCAATGAGTGACAGCTCTCTCTACTGCTGCACCGTTCCAACAGAGCTTTCCTTATGTAGAAAAATGGGGGCATGGTAGCATGCTAATTACTGATAGCAGGCATGCGTCTGTCAATTTAGAATGATTCTGATTCACTAACATATGCACAGTGATAAGAACAAAATTGGCCAGTGCACACGTGTCATGAATCCGACAGTAAATTTGCGCACGCGCTTATTTTAAGTGTGCAAAGTAAGAACATTTCTTTGCACATATTAGTGAACGAGGCCCAATGACCATCAGTGTGCGTCATGAGTATATATTAGAAAATATGTGCTCAAGAGAGATGGATCTTTGCTGTGAGACTGTAGATGGTATAAGATCTGGATAAAGTGAAGTCACTCCTCAAATCCTCCCTTAGACCTTCCATACAGGCAGTACTTAACATTTCAAAGTAAAGAGACAACTCAATCTAAGGAAACACAAATTCAAGTTGCAATGGCTAAAAGTGATAATGCTATTAGTGCAAAATTGTTGATGAGGTAAGTTAATGGATTTAAACCAGCTATACCAAGTTTGACTGAGAGTTGAACTAAGCAGTTAATCACATTTTGGAGCGACCACGCACTAATCCAAACTATTAAACATGACAAGCCAAGATGTTGTCCTTGACATTCTGGCTTGTATCTTCTCAGATGTATTATGGACTGTCAGATGTATTATTGTCACATAATACTGTAAAAGACTCATCCTTGTTTACCTATTGGCCCTCTGGGAAATTGGAACAACACTGTGGCTGTTAGAGTACAGATGGCACAGTCAAATACAGTAACATACACAATTACAACAATAGACAGTTAATAAAAATTGACAAGCTATTCTTTGTGCACATAGCCTGGACATTTTAATGGTTTGTGGTTTTTATTTCCTGGTAAACTGGTGGTTGTGTCACATTGGCCATCAAACTCTGAGCCACTGCAGGAATGAGACATGGCCATCTTTCCCACTCCTCCCTCTCGTAGCACAGTATATATTTCATTGATTGGTGATGCTGAAGCATATAGCTGTGTTAAACCATGATCACGGGGCTTTTCTGTGCTTTATGATATTTAGGCTATTTGATGGTGCTGATGTGTATCTGTCTTTTGCCCAATTAGCCCCCAGGCTACTAAATTGCATATTTTGATATGTTGAAGTTGTGGAAAACTGTATATACTTTGTGAAATGCTATCTACAACAATTTATTATGTGTACCTTCTTCTAAAATCAGTATTTAATGTAATACATTAAGTTATTGAAAACAAACATTTTTTCTCACACTGCATTGTTTTTACAGCTTTAG
The DNA here is from genome assembly GCF_963924715.1 of Thunnus thynnus. Classification (NCBI taxonomy): domain Eukaryota; kingdom Metazoa; phylum Chordata; class Actinopteri; order Scombriformes; family Scombridae; genus Thunnus; species Thunnus thynnus. The sequence goes on from NC_089537.1 coordinate 27,541,137, forward strand.
CATATTTTCAAGACCTTGTGATATGGCCGATGGTCCAGTAAAGAGATGCCTGAGAGAAAAGAGAGGACAAAGAGGTGAAAATAGGGACGTGGAGGGAGAAAAGAGAAGGAGAAGAGAGAGAGAAAGCATACAGCTTGGACGATCATGTGCTTGTGGACAACAAACAGAGTTAGACAGATGCAATGATTATCATAACAGTTGTTCTGACAGTTAATCAGTAAAACATGATAAATTCATTGAGAGGATAATGGTAACAAGTACAAGGCCATGAAGTAATCAATTAAAAGCAACTAACCGAAGGTTAAGGCAAATTATTCCAGATAATCCAGGGTCAATAGGAAAAGGACTTGCAGTCTGAATAAAAGGTTAAGGAGACCAGACAGGTATGAAGGAGCATGCCCATTTCAGAACAATGGATTTTAGATGCACTAGGCAAATGAAAATGTCCAGATGGGTAGATTTGAATGCTCTGCAACAGTCTAATGATTGATAGATAAACTGGTGTTTACACATGGTGTTTAGTGAATTAAAGCTGCACTCACTGTCTCCTCAAGGGGGGTGGGGGATTTCACACAACAGCAAATTATACACAGCTGGCATCAGCCTGGGCCCTATCATTGCCCAGCTGGAAATTTTAGATGGCTGCAGTGACACTGAAAATAAAAGAAAATGGTATTTAAATTCTACTGAACTCTTCTTCACATACACTAAATACCACTATATGTATTTCTTCTATAAATTCTCCTCCTGAAATCCTAACCTGACTAGGTCTAAATTCATTCAAATGTTCTTCCAACTGCAAAACACAGTTGTAGTGTACCAAATATTGGACAGAACCCGTTAATACTCAGTGCAGATAGCATATCAGAGAGGAGTTCATTCATCTAAGACACGTGTATAAACAGACAAGACAAACAAGTCTCAAGCAGTTTCTAAACAGCTTAATTTAATTAGTTTGTCAGTTGGAATGTGAAATGTGATTTAATAAGTGATTAATTGATTTAAATAGATGTATTATCTGGGACTTGAATTAACTGCCACTGTGGGAGCCTGGTTTTGATTTTTGGAAAATGATGTCTACATAACCTACAACCTGTATGAGAAAAATGGTCATTCCAGAGTGTGTCTTTGCTGTTTGTCCAACATGATTTGTTGGACATGCCTTTCATTAGATGTCTCTTCAATGTAGGGCTGTGTTTTAATTAAAAAGAACTGTCTTTTACAGTCTATTCTAATTTGCTAAGAAACAATTCTTTAGTTTTTTGTCACTTTGTCAGTCACAAAAATATGTACAAGTATATATTTGCTAAACAAAACTGTGTATTATAATCTCCACTCATACCACTTTCTCCAAATATTACTGTCCAAGCTCTATAATGGGCCTAATGAGCAAGCTCCTCTGATTGGTACATTCTGTGGATACGCGGCGCCGCCAGCCAACAGCACCACAACCTCAGCCCTCACCATGGTGTTCCACACTGACTCGTCTGTGTCCATGTCTGGCTTCCAGATGATGTGGTATCAGAATGGTAAGAGGGAAATGTGTATTATTGTTGTGTTTCATAAAAATTAACAGGATTACATAGAGATTTTACAAGATTTTACACTTCAAAATTTACAATAAGCTCATAAAATATGATTGTCAGAAATATTGTAATATTTTGCTCATCAGATTTAAATATAAATAAATAAATAAAATAAGGGCTCTATTTTTGTATATTGCCAATAGGCCCAGCACAGATCACAGTCAAGAGCTTCCAACTGACTTGGAATGCATCAGCTGACTTTTGATGATTTTTGTGGGGATATGGGTGAAATGAGAACATTCTTGATGTTACATTGTCACAAATATCACATTGCACAAAGTATAAGCTGTGGATCTGGCATTAATCGTGGCAGTTAACATCATCACTCCAACTACAAACAACAGATAGAACAGATACCTTCTGCCTTTAGATGGTTGTAAAGTGTCATTCAGATAAAGAAATGGCCCTCAGTATAGGCTTCTAGCTGTTGTGGATGACGGATGCTGGCAAGAATTGCTCAATCTTTATTCTATCTTGCTGGCATTAATGCCATAATCAGAATAAAACCATTCATCTGTGTGTTCACTTGCCAGTTGAATTTGATTCATTCAGTTCAATTTTATTTATATAGAGCCAAATCACAACAGAAGTTATCTCAGGGCACTTTTCACATAGAAAAACACAGAATGAAAGTGAAATATACAGTCTAACATGAATACAATTTTTGTAATTTCAAAGAAGTTTATATATGTGCTCTCACAAATAAAGTGAGAAAATATTGCAGAACATATGTGCACTTTGTTTGTTCTACACTGCTGTATTGACAATGGTACACCCTATACTGCACTTAACAGGCACAAGCAAGGAAATAATCTTAGTGGCCTCAGGAAAATGCAACTTTGCTGAAGCAGAGGTATGCTCAGTACCATGCACCAGCTCCAAAACAGAGCCCTAAGAGTGCACGTGGAATCATCCAGTTGTTTTACGTACTCTAATTTCATGCATGCTGTTGTAAAATATATGTTAAAATGTACCACAATGTCAGCTGTCACCTGCAAAGTAAACTGTCTCCTTGAGACTTCCACAGTGATTGTTTGACCTCCTTGTTGCTTTGAAATGTACAGTCATAGTTCTAGAGCCTGGATCATCACTTTAGTAGAAATGCTGTCAGGTTTAGGTGACATTATTGCACACTTGCTTTATTCAAACTGTAACAGCCTCTTTGGTCCCTTCTGACTTGAAATCTGTTCCTGCAGGTTGCGGTGGAGAGCATTCTGGTCCCAGTGGTTCCTTCAACAGCCCAGACTACCCCAACAGGTATCCAGAAAACAAGGAGTGTATTTGGTATATCACGACATCGCCTGGCAGCAGCATCACTCTCACTATCCATGAGTTTGATGTGGAGTTCCACCAAGACTGCAACTATGATGTGCTGGAAGTAAGATATGACCTTGGCTTTCTATTTTTTAGAGGAAAACACTCGCCATTTCAAATAAGATAAGATAAAATTGATTATGGTGATGAAAATGTTTATTGCAACATTGCTCTAGGTGCTAGAATCTGATCTGTTCTATAGTTCTTTATTTTTAGAAAGATGAAAATCACATACAGTACTGTGAAAGTCAGGTTTCACTTGCTCTCTTGCAGAACTCTATCCAGGCAACTTGCTATAATTCATAGACAGCTAACATTTATTGTTCAGTTTAATCAGAAGTACAATTATAAATAAAAATTTAGTTGAAGCTATCTGGAGAAGAGAAGCACAGTCTCTGACAGTTTCCTTGCAGTTTACTGTTGTACCTGGTTGTGGTGGAGGCAACTTTAACAACTGTTTATGGTTTTACTGTTAAATAGTTTAATCTAAAACAATGCATCAGATAAGGGGCAGTATAGAAATTACAAGGCTGTGCCCTTTATAAAAAAGCAAGACTATACTCAAAAGTAGTATAGTATTTTATCTCAAAATACTATATGTATGGCAAACATAATGAAATGGTGTAAAAAAAAAAAAAAAAAATCCAGCTCCTCTTTTGTTATTAATTATTTAATTTTAAATAGCTGCTACACTACCTGTCAAAGCTTTAGCTAACCCTAATATAGGAGTATTAATACTTTATTATTTAATTACTTCGTTATTGGAACCACCTCCTTTTGGTTAGGATTTGTTAGTGCCAGAAGGGAGCACTAACCCTTGTTCAATTTAATCAGTGAATTAGTCTCATAGACGTAAATTCGTGTCCCAAACAGTGACCTCTATTTACTGCAGCTCAAAGAAACAACCAAACACCTTTAGGATAAATGAAGACATTTATTAATAGCTAAACGTCTTGTGGATACATGATAAAGCATGATAATATACAGAAAATAATAAATAAAAAGAAAGTAAAATAAATAAATAAGGTATGTAAATAATAATAAAAATAATAAAGAATATTATTCAGCAAAAGTGGCTCGAAGTGTGTGACTCGAGGTTACGTTAGTAATCCACCGGGGAATGCTAAGGGGAAAGCTACTTCAACTTCTCTAAATAAATTATTTTAATTTCAACGTTATTAGACATCAACCCTTGATCAGAAAGCCACGTTATGCCTTACTGTTGGGGTGTTTCGTCGTGGTAGAGGCGTCATCTCGGCAGGTTCAACGCATAGACTGTAGATCCAGCGTCGTCTGATGCAGCATCACGAGTGGTGTTGTAGTGAAATTGCCCGGATCAGCTGTAGGTGACATCTTCGTAGGTGTAGAGAATCAAGCCGTGTAAGGCTGCTCTGAAGGAGTCTTTAGGCCGGCTTATCTTCTAGTTTGCAATAGTACTCTCAGAGAGCAGAGGGGTGTACGGCGAAGCAAGTTTAACATACCCCGGCTTTCTTTGTGTGAGCTGGCTCGACAAACCCTTAACTCGCGATCAGAGATAAGTGGAATCACTACGGTAGTTATGAACTTTCTCTGCGGATTCTGTGCACGTCCCCGTGAAAGGGGGCGTTTGGCGCGTCATTTGACTCTCTCTCTGCACAAAATGGATCGATCGTGTGCCGCCTACTTCAGTCAGGAGGAACAGATGATTATAACGGAGAGCTATGAAGAATACATTATCACAGCAAAAAGCAACACTGTTGCTGCAAATAAGGAGAGGGAGGAATGCTGGCAGAAAATTGCTGATCATGTAAATTCGTTAATAAAAAAACTAATTCGTAATTAGTTAATATACTTATTTTACCACTCAATGCTCTCTCCGTGCCTCCCACATCCAGAGCTCTTACACTTTAAACTTGATGCAGCAGATTTATACATTATACTCAAGAAGTGTATTTAGGTCTGACTCTGTCCCATATTGAAGGATAAGTGGAAATCACTTTAGGTTTTGGCCAAATCGAAGTGAAATTTATATTATATATATATATATAATATTATCTGTGATAAATACCAGTAGACTAATCTATTTTATTTTTTGTTCGAAGTATTTCTTCATTAGTTTCTTTTTTTTTTTTTAATTTGAAATACAGTTTGATATATATTTAACAAAATCCCATCCCACAAGTAACCCTAACCTATTGTACCATTACAAATTACAATATGACTTATCAAATCAATGGTAAGTATGATAAAAGACTAATCAATTTTCTAACCGATGTTCTAATAGCTGCAGTACCAGCAGTGTTAAACCGACTTGGCAGCAAATCAGCTGGTTAGTGAAAGGACAGCACTTTTCATTGCCGATTTAACCCGAAACTCGGAACATAACCTGCTCCGGACCAGGTTAAGTTTGCAGTATAAGTTACCATGGTGATGTAGCCAGGTTAAAAGAGAGCCATCTTTGTGACATTGAAAACCCTGGCTTTGGGCTCAACATACTTTGCTAACCCACTTATCTCTTCTCTTCTTCTTCTTCTTCTCCTTCTTCTCCTTCTTCTCCTTCTTCTTCTTCTTCTTCTCCTTCTTCTTCTCCTTCTCCTTCTCCTTCTCCTTCTTCTTCTTCTCCTTCTCCTTCTCCTTCTTCTACTTCTTCTTCTCCTTCTCCTTCTTCTTCTTCTTCTTCTTCTTCTCCTCTTTGTCCTTCTCCTTCTTCTACTTCTTCTTCTCCTTCTTCTTCTCCTTCTTTTTCTCCTCCTTTTTCTCCTCCTCCTCCTCCTCCTCCTCCTCCTCCTTTAGAAGTTCACGTTGAGGATTCAGGCTTTGTTTGGCTTGTAGTAACTTGAGTTGAGTACCGAATAAAGTTTTGTCAGGCTATGCTCAAATCTTCAGTGGCGTTTACTTCAAAATAAAATACTGTCCAAGTTTACATTGGAATAAAAGTACTATACATGGAAATACGAGACTTAATGTTACTAATAAAACAAAACAAATTAACTTTTAGCAAAAAAAAGATTAAATATGGATATTTTTGGTTGAAAAACAAATAAAAGAGACGTCTTAAGAATTTTTTTTGAGTTCTTGGAGGCCAGCTCAAAGAGGAATCTCTTTGAGGCTGTTTTTATAAGTTAGGATAAAACGGGAGGAGTTTGGGTGTGTTCTTGGGTTTCGTGCCAAATAAGTGATGAATATTCAATTTCTTTGTTTTAGGGGCTTTAGGTGTGGCTGGTGCTTTGCAGCCTGTGCCTCCTGAAGTAAAGGAATTTGGGGAAGTCTAATTCTGAGTTTTTACATGCAAAAACTCACACTTCAAGTCACTGTTGCCTATTATTTCACATTAAAGCTGTAAACACATTCTTTTCATAATGTCCAAGCATTACATGATATTTTCTAATTAATATCGGTCCTGCAGCTTGTGTCATATTTGTAAAACCATTCAAGAAACAGTTAAGCAGTTTACATGATTCATGATAAGTCAGTTCTTCTAATAACAAACATTAACCTTCATATTAACACTTCATGATGTTTAAGCATACAACCTTCATTGCTCAACTTTCTCACATCTCAAACCATCTGCTAAAATAGTTGTTTAAGTTTAATACTATAGTGAAAGGAAATAAAGTTAGGCAACACTTATGTGATAAGATTACTTTCAGAAACATATTTAAATATAAGTTGAACATAACCCTTACTTCATAATATAAAAGCATTCAATGTGACTGTTCTTTAACAATAAAAGAAAACTTTAAACTCAAATCCTTCAAGCATTATATCTTTACATTCCTATTACTTCAGAAACTTCATTCTTTCAACACAACTAGTTGTCTAATTTAACTATTAAAATATGATTGTGTATGAGGTAATGAGATCACAAGTTATACACTTGGGTGATTTTAAAATACAAATTCATGGTTATCCAACATTCATTAATTAAGGGAATTTAACTCTTGTCAGTAGAGGGCAGTATGGTTAAATATAGTATAAAAGGTTAATAAAATCTAAGTCCTATATCTTTTTAGTAGATAGTCATACGCCTATGAAAGTTATACCATTCTTCTTGTATTTACATGACAAATAACATGATATAAGTTGCATAATAATTAGACATTTAATTTACAGGAATTTCAGGTTTGCCTCAGATTTGCACGGAGGCTTCACAAAGTCCTCAGGAATGTGGGTTAGTTTTATGGCATTGGTGATAAGAGTCTGTGCTCCATCTAAGCTGGGAGTTGTTTTTCTCTGGTCCAAGTAGCCTTTAGGGTCAGTTAATGTTCTTAGTTTGTGTCATAATTCAACTTATCGAAATGATTTTTTAGGAGGTCTTTCTGAGTCTGTTGAGCATCACTGATCAACCCCCACTTAGAAGGTTACAAAAGGTCAGTTCTGCAGGCCAGGGGTCTGCTCTTACAAGCTTAGGAATCCAGGGAGTCTGTCTCTTATTTTCCTTAAGAATCAGAGATTAGTTAACACAATTAAAGAACAAGCGGTTGTCCTCCTACACTAAACTTTTGACTGGTACTGTATATAAATGGTTAACACAGCCATCAAATGAGTCAACTTGAAAGGCACCTGTCTTGTGTCTGCTGATGGACTTAAACACCGCAATGCTTTTGACAGATAAAAGGAGTCAAAAATGGACTTCGGTTCCCACAATGCCATGCTCAATTTACACCGAGGTGTGAAATCAGGCAGATTCAAACTCTCGGCTCCCTTTGGACAAGACCTGCCGGTACCCATGTGGGATCCCGTTCTCCAGCCGTGATGTCACCAAGAGTATAAACACCTGAGATGCTCTCAAAACTACACTTACAGTCGTGGTTACTGCTTCCAGCTGTTCCCACAGCTACCATTAGGAAGTATACCCGTACGTACATTAACTATAACTAGATCGCACAATCTCAACCTCGCTGGATGAGTAGAGATTTTTGTGTGTTCCACCGAGTACGTTACTGGATCCGAAGAAAAACACCACTGTGCAACCCAGTGCTCTCACCCTTTCCTGCAGAAGTGAAGAAGAAGGATAACCCCACTTTTCTTTAACTGAATCGACTCTGCTGTTTCTTTGCCACTCAGTCGAGGATTAGCCACCATGAAACCAACCGACAGAGCGAGAAGACCATCACCATCTGAGCCCCAAGGAACCAAGCAGGACCCAAAAGATGGACTGAAACACACTTAACTCGCTTCCTTAAATGATACAAGAAAGAGGTTTAAGTCTGGGCAGAGATAGATTACTACAGTAGTTTGTTATTTTAAGCTTTATCGTTGCTGTTGTGAAGTTAACGGACCGTGAGTGTGGTTACTGCTGCTGAGAATTCTATGGAACTGTTATTGTTGTTTGCTGCTTGTTTTGGTTGTGTTTATCATACTAAGCAGATTTGTGTTTTGTCCACCTTTGTTGGGCTGCTTTGTGTTAGTTTGTCACCGTGTGTGAAGCCAGTAAATTGTTTTATCTGTTAAAAGGCCAGTGACCACAGGGGATGGATCACTGTCAGTTTACTGTGTCTCTGAGTCATAAAAGCAATTACTATTACTACTATTACTATGTCTCCCCACGACTGCTAGGATCACACACACTCACACACACATTTGGTGAGCGGATAACTTGGTAGCAGTGCTTAGCTCTGTCCACAATCTATCTTATTGTCAGAGACACGTGTTAAGCTGGCAGACGCCATTTGCCATTGTCTGTTCAGATCTCGCGGTCACCTCTTCTGACCAGAACTCTTGCGCGATGTGTTCCCCCAACATGGGTCACGTTTGCCATCTTGCTCCTCGTCTTCCTCTCTTACACACACACACACCCACAACCACCCACCCACAAACACACACACGCAGACACATCTACATGTGCTATATGTTTGCTTGTTGTTATAGCTGGTTGTTGTTTATAGCTGCTTGTGTTTGATAGTTTGTAGTTGGATGATAGATGTTTATTGACTGAAGTGCTATGGATTGTTAATTGATATTGTTAATGTTAATAAACTCTGTTATACCTTAAACGGAAGTTGTTTTGGCATTATTTGTATACATATTATGTTAAAGGCTGGGTGGGGCTCTGTTATTATTAATTAAATTATTAATAATTTTTTATTGATTTATCTTTGATAATCATTAATTATTGCTGATAACCAAACCTGCTCCTAACCACATCCCAACTTTAATATGAACATGTTACAACTTGTTATGTTTGAGATCAGATTATAATTAAACAAATCACAACAGGTCTGATCAGTCCATCCCGGAAATCGTGATCTTGTGATCGCAATAATTAATGCAAAATTCAACAAATTTCTGCAATATTAGAGGGAGGTTAAAATTTTGCAAAATCCCTGCAATTTCTTCGCATTAAAGGAACTACTAGGAGGATTATGACATCAGTATATGGTAAATTTAATGCCCACACCTTGTGATGAGAATGAAAGACTATTGTGACGAATCCATCAATATCCTCTATTTTGTATTGATATTGTGTGTGAGCAGGTCAGATTCACAGGAGTTCTGCTGAAAGCAGAATTGCTTATGGCACAAAGTAAGCCTTTCCGAACAAAACTTGCTTTATCAACAAAAGTAACTCCTCATTAACAGTTAGCAAGGCTCTTCAACCTCTCCTGTCATCATCAAAACAAACCCCATTCTGGTTGACCAGATAAAAACAGCAAAACAGGAAGTGATAGGGTTTATGGGAAATGTGGTCTAGTCATGATAATTATTCAACCAACCGTTGCACTTCCCTGTGTCACTGTAATCAAAACAACCAACACAACATGTCATCAAATTTTACAGCCAAAAAAAATCACAAATCTTGAGAAAAGCAACTGCAAAATCAAACATTTTTGATCACAACAAACAGAAAAAACTCTGTGAAATCCTGGAGGGACTGTCTAATGAAATATCTGAAGTGAATCAGTTCATCAGCAAGAACTCTGTCCAAATCAGAGCAAAAGGCAGAGGAAAGCATGTTTGTTCTGTCAGTTACATCACTTTCCATTTTCAGTATGACTCTGGCATGAACAGAACTCGAAACGGTGTAACTCTTGACCTGCAATAAAACACTGAATGGAATGTAAAACAGCATTATACAACAGGTAGTTCTGACCGAGCAACCCGACTGGTCAACTAGACATTTAGAACGGGATCAAATCAGCATGACAGCACACCTAGCCGTGCTCAAATGAAAAATGCCTCATCACTAAAAATATTACTCTGCCATTCATTAGAACTATAGACCGTGACATTGCGCTAACAATAACAGTCACTTCTGGATAGACAACTGGCAGTTGATTTGAATTACTGAGATATATGAACTTGGCAAACTTGTTTATTTCTGTTCTCATTTTCAGCTATAACTGTAACATTTGAATATGTGTAGCTAAACACGGTGGTCCAACCAATCTGATGTTTCTGCTGTGTCTATTTTAAGTACTGTGTTGCTTTGCTAGGGTCATTGGGTTGTTTTGTTTGTCTTTCTTTTATGTTTGTGAAATTGGATTGAACTGAACTGATTTGGGGTTGTGGGGAAAAAAAAAACGGATCCATTTCGGAGTGGATTGAACTCTGAGATTGCGGGACAAGTTACACACACACACACTCACACACATACCAAAAAACCCAAACCCTTCTCCAATCTTTATCGTTACCTGGCACCTCCATACACAACAAGACATTTTCTCTTTAGTTGAGAGTATATCTCAGCTTTCACTCTGGCATCCTCCATCAGCTGTGCCGGTGAGTCGGTGACATAGCACTACTAGCTTAAAAATATCTATGAATTTCACAGACATAGTAGCTAAATCTGTGCATGGAGAAATTATTTTTTTCAGCAGATATCTTAGTTACAACAAGATTGAGCTAGCAAAGCAGTTTTGTGTTCATAAATGTGGTTTGGGAAATTCCACAATCTCTAGAGAGCATTAGCTCAAGTTGGCTGGCTGACTCAACTGGGACTAGAAATCACCTATGTTGTTAGGTCATTACTAACAGTCAGCCTACTTGCTGGAGTGGTAAACTAGGTTTCATTACATAGGAGTCTACAGACATAACTGGTTGTTTTCCAGGTATTAGTCATACCCCATGTATTTCCAAGGAAACAGAGATAACACTAGCATAAAGCTTTTTAGTTTTAGAATGAATTGCCCCACAATCTGAATACATTTTGATTATATCTTTTTTTGTTGTTGGTAACTGTTGTATAATCGCAATATTACACTTGAGGGTGTGCTTTACTGTCATTGTTGGCACAACATGTGGTCATAAGCATCATTAAAGTATACCCTCTCTTGTAATATTGCTTAATTCAAAACCATTGCAGTTGGTGTTTTGACCATTACTTTTGACTTCTCCTCAGGTATTTGGAGGCCCAGACCTGTCAGCTCCTCAGCTGGCCAAGCTCTGTAGCACCACAACTAGGCCAATGCATGTCTCCAGCACTGGTAACCTGCTCACAGTGCGCTTTAAGTCAGATGCCTATGTCAGCGGTCGAGGTTTCAATGCAAGCTGGACCGAAAACTTGGGAGGTGGGTGAACATCATTGAGCACATGCCCATATGCTGTACCTCTGTCCCACCATACCATAGGAAAACACACTGTACTAGGGATTTGGGAGGGAGTGGTGAACATATCTTTATTCTTTATTTTTGTAATACATGAGGTAAGATAAGTAAAAAGTTAAGTTGGAGATTTCATGGAGGAATATCCAAGTGAGCCAAGTGTTCTTTGGGTGGTAGGCAGGCATCATGCAAAGTAGAGGTGCCAAATTGGCAGACAAAAATAACCAATAGAATGAGTGAGTTACTTTCACGCACCAATATTTTGTTTTGTGGAGACAATTTTCTTTAATCTTGTGGGGTGGAGAGACATTTGGAAGCAGCTTAACTTAACCAGTCTGAGCCTGGTCTTATAAATATTCTTCAGTTTGCTGTCTGTCAGTGATGATAATTCTTTGCATTCTTCTTTCTGCAGCTTTTAACACCTCTGCCTCAGCTAGAGCTGCAGCTGTTTCCCTTTCAAATCTTAAGGCTTCCATGTCTGCCACTAGAGTAGCTTTTTCCAAATCCAACCTTGCTTTCTCCTTTCTCTTTTCTAGCTCCCTTTTTGCAAAGTTCACTCTGGCATGTGCAGCTGGAAAGCCCTGGCTTTGGCAGCTGCCTTTTCAACTGAATACTTGTGTGAAAACATGTGCTATTTGAGCTTGTCATGGATGGTGATTTGGATTTTTCTACATCTATTAATAGCACCATAACGGTTTGATACTTTCCTCAAATCTTGCTGTACCCACTCATGTAATGGTTATTCACAGTACTTCCTATTTGTCTGATTGACTTTGGCTTACTTCAAGTGTGTCACATAGATTAACAGCCAGTCAACCTCTCTTCACAAGTCAGGTTTTGAGCAACCATGCTCCTTTAATCAATTCTCCATATAACATGCAAAAGAATTAATCTGTACAAAAAAAGAATATTTTTGCCTGACAAATACAGAACAAATAGACTTATAACCCTTGCTTTTTGTGGGCTACAAGGAAAGGATGGCTGGAGACTGAAAATAAGTCCTACATACAGTCTATCCACCATGTGGTCTGCCATGAGAGAGATGGAGCAATACGTCCTGATGTTCCCTCAAGAGAGGGTGGCACAACTTCTCTTTGCTGAAGTCTACATATGAGTAACTACGTAAAAACTAGAAAACTAGAACAATTAAACTAGTACTGTTTAGTTTGTACATTTTCTCTACTTTTAACAAATGAAGTATTGCAGGCTGCAACCACTTACGGTTAATGGGAAGATGAAATTGTGGTTGTAAAAGGCTTCTTTTTGCTTGCTCTCTAAATCCATCATTTAAAAGAATGACAGATTATTTTTTATATAGACTTCATGTTTCTATTTGTCTGCTTTTGGTTTATCGACAGAATTCTAATACATCTGTAAAAAAATATTCAATATTCAATTTTCAGTCAATGCATTTCCTCTCTTCTTGTCCTTTGAAATGTGCCTGGGGCAAAGTGCTCCACCTAGGGGTGGGCCCAAATTCAGATACATTATTTAGCAAAGCACAAATAGTGGGTTTTTTATGAACATTTATTTTGTGCAAATATTTTAAAAATTACTTGTTTTCGAGTAGAAAAAAAAAGGTCCGTTACATTGCTATCGCAGTCTCTGTTTTCTGCTCCGCTGTTACGTCTATCAGCATGTCTTAATGAGGGGAGTCACATCCACCTGCTGCATGACGCACATTTCCTAATTTGGACATCACTCACAGAAATAGGGGTGTTCACTAGAGATAAAGCTGAGCTACTGACACATGCCTCATGAACAAGCTTCATGAACACTTACTGTAACACTTTAATTTTCTAAACTTAGTGTAATAAAAACAAACACAAGATATTTAAGTGTCTTTCCACTTTTATTCAAATACAAATACAATTATTGTGGATATGTAGATGGTTTCAGGCCTGGACTGGAATGAGATAAATATCACTTCATGTGTCCACTATGTGGCACTAGAGAACACCCACTAATTATACACATGTTGTTGTATACCATGTGTCGACCACACCATGTAAATTTCATGTAAATCAGATAATGTTTGTCATATAAGGCTGACTTCTGGTTGTCAGTAGGTGGCGCTATGACTATGACTCAATATTAACATTCAGATGTGTTCAGGCTTGGACTCTTATCAAGTATGAGAAATTTGGTGCAGGTTGGACAATGTACAGTAAATTACAACAACTTCCTGCTTCAGTGCGAAATATCAAAGTTTGCTGCATTGTCACGGCAACAATATTCAATGAAAACTGAAAAAAGACTTTGATAACTTTTCATTGTAAAGGTCTTTAAATGACACTGACCAAATTTGAAGTCCATCGTGTTAAAATACAATGGCTGCTAATTTTGAAAACTGCGCTATAAAATAAGTTAATTCAAAATGGCTGACTTCCTGTTGGACTGAGGGTATGGCTCCAAAGACTTATTTGTGCATCTGAATATGATTCATGGCCCTACCAAATTTCGTCCATGTATGTCAAATTTAAAGGTGAGAGCTTTGACTCTGAAATATTCTAGGGGGCACCCTTAAGTCTTTTTGCCACACCCAAGTCCAACAACCATATCAGACAACTAAATTCACCCTTTCTGATGCATATGCCAAGTTTTGTGAGTTTTCTAGCACCCCTAGCCCCTCAAACACAGCTCCCTGTTTCATGCCAAATAATGCGCCACCATGGCAACAGCTTTTGATGAAAACGTAAAAGCGTCACCATTTAGCATCACCACTGTCCTACAACTCAGCAGACCAAATTTTTGGTGGATCGGTTTAACCTGCTAGGAGTAGTTAGTAAAACTGTGGGGCCTATAAGTTCCTGTTGCCAATAGATGATGCTATTACTTTGATTCAATATGAGCCTGTACATGTCTTCGGACCACATGTTAAATTTGGGAAAGATCTGGCCATATGGAGTCAAGTTACAACAGTTTGTTATACAATGGCGAAACATCGGAATTTGCTGCATCACTATGGCAACGGCGTTAAATGAAAACTCACAATCTTCGCAATATAACATCATCAAGGTCTTAAGTCTTTTCTGACCAAATTTCAGGTGGATCTGTTCATCCTGCTAGGCACAGGTCATAAAAATGTAGCACCTGTAACTTCCTGTTGCCAGTAGGTGGTGCTATAAGAATGAATCAGTATTGACACATGGATGCATTCAGGGCGGGACCTCTATCAAGCATGACAAATTTGGTGCAGGTTGGAAGAAGTATGCTCAAGTTATGACAACTTCCTGTTTCATGGCAAAACATCAAAGTTTCCCACATTGCCAGGCAAGGGCATTCAGCAAAAACTCAGGAGGAGTTCATTAAAATACAGGGCATGGAAATCACAAAAACTGAACAGTAAAATCAAAATGGCCGACTTCCTGTTGGGTTTAAGCTATGGATCCAAGAGACTTTTTTGTGTGCTCTGGCATGATACGTGTGTTCCAATTTTCATACATGTAGGTTTAACGTGTAGTGGGGGCTACCTCGTTGAAATATTGTAGGCGGCGCTATTGAGCCAGTTTGCATCACTGATGGAATATTGTCATGTAGATGTGTTCAGGCCGGGACTCTTATCAAACATGAAGTTTGGTGCAGATTGGAGCATTTACACTAAAGTTATGGCAATTTCCTCTGTCATGGCAAAACATCAAAACTCAATGCCAGGCCATGGCCACGTGCTTCAATGATAGCTAAATCTAAACTAAAACTTTTGATCATAAACTAGTCTAGTGGCTAGTGACACTGATTTTGAAGTCGTTATGATGAATTCTGTAGGAGGAGTTCGTTAAAATACAAGGCATGCAAAATCGCCAAAACTGACCACTAAATTCAAAATGGCCGACTTCCTGTTGTGTCTAAGCGATGGGTCTAAGAGACTTTTTTGTGCGCACTGGCATGATACATGTATGTTCCGATGTTCGTACATGCAGGTTTAACGTGGTGCGGGGGCTGCTTCGTTGAAATATTGTAGGGGGTGCTGTCGAGCCATTCCACCACACCCATGCCTGCATGTCTAGCCCCTCAAAAACAACGAAAAATGGTGTGAACAATGTGTTGCCATGGCAACAGCTTTTGATGAAAAGTCAAAAGCTTCAGGAGTTATCAACATCAAGGTCTAACACCTTGGCTGACCAAATTTTATGTGTTTTTGGCTAACCTGCTAGGAGTAGTTAGCAAAAGAGTGGTGCTTAAGACTTCTTGTTTCCAGTAGGTGGTGCTATGACTATGACTCAATGTGAGCCTGTACTTGCTTTCAGACCGGGACCCTTATCAAGCATGGGAAATTTGGAAAAGATCTGATCATGCAGACTCAAGGTATAACACTTTCTTTGTTCATGGCCAAACATCGAAATTCGCCGTGCCTCCACAGCAAAGGTGTCCAGTGAAAACTCATCATTTTCTCTATATGGAATCATCAAAGACTTAAGGCTTTTCTGACCAAATTTCAGATGGATCTGTTCATCCAGCTTGGTACAGCTTATAGAAGTACAGAACATGTAACTTCCTGTCGCCAGTAGGTGGCGCTATGAGTATGTCTCAATATTGACACATAAATGTATTCAGGATGGGACCCTCATGAAGCATGAGAAATTTGGGGCAGATTGGACAATGTACGTTGAGTTATCAGGACTTCCTGTTTTATGGCGAAACATCACAATTCGATGCATCGCCACGGCAAGGGCGTTCAGTGAAATCTCATGATTTTGATAACCTTTGATCACAAACTAGTCTAGATGACACACACAAATTTTGAAGTCAATCTGATGAAATCTGTCGGAGGAGTTAAAATACAAAGCATGCAAATTTCCGAAAATGGTTAATGGTTAATTCAAAATGACTGACTTCCTGTTGGGTTTAGGGTTTTGCTCCAAGAGACTTTTTTGTGCATTTTGGCATTATACATGTGCGTACCGATTTCTGTGCATGTAGGTGAAACATGCCGCAGGGAATACAGTTTAGGGGGCGCTGTTGAGCCATTCTGCCACGCCCATGTTCAAGACCTATAAAATATCAAATTTTTCTCCACTTCTGATGTATGTGTATTGTGCTTTTGAATTTTTAATTTAATTTACCCATTCATGCATTCATTCATTCTTTTAGTTGTATATATGTATATGTATATATGCTTAGTGTTTCCCAATCATCTATATTCCTTGGTAGTAGTATCTTGATTTACAGCCAAGTCGTTGTATTTGTCTGTTCCTTTATATCAGAGATGAGAGTGAGAGATGAGATGGGAGTTCACTATATTCAGAGTTCATGACTCTCAGATATAAGACTGATGAATTTGATTTAATTATTTTTCCTCCCAATTAATTGATTATTAATTAATTAATGGAGGTGGTGCCCCTATTGACTGAACGAGTGCATAATATTAATTTCAAGTGTAGTGTTATTCCTACATCTACAAGAGACACAAACAGAAGGTTTTGGAATGGTACTTATAGTCCCCTGACTTAAACATGATTGAAAATCTGTGGGAAGATCTTAAAAGAGCTGTGCATGCAAAACAGCCCAAGAATATTGCAGAACTAGAAGCCTTTTGGGAGGAAGAATGGACGAAAATCCCAAATACAAGAATTGAAAGACATTTAGCTGGCTACAAAAAGCGATTTCAATTTATAGCATAAAAAGTAACAATGCATTATTGTTTGCTGAAAATATTGTTTTTTTTCCATATCCTAGAGAAACTGTGTTTACATTTTTCAATTAAAAAAATAACCAAAATACGTTATTTGTCAAGGGGTAGCCAAACTTTTATATACAACTGTACATACATATATACATACAAACAAAACACATACATATGGGCAACTGTGGCTCAGGAGGTAGAGCAGGTCAGAAAGTGACTAATCAGAAAGTCGGTGTTTGGATCCCCGGCTCCTCCAGTCTGCATGTGAAAGTGTCCTTTGGCAAGATACTGAACCCCAAATTACTCTGAGTGTGTGTGTGTGTGTGTGTGTGTGTGTGTGTGTGTGTGTGTGTGTGAGTGTGTGAGTGAGCATTAGAAACAATGGTAAAAAGCACTATATCACTCCTGATGAGCAGGTTGGCACCTTGTGTATGAATGTGTGTGCGAATGGGTTAATGTTGGCATGTGTTGTAAGGCACTTTGAGTGGTCGATAGACTAGAAAAGTGCTATATAAATGCAGTCCATTTGCCATTTACTATACATACAATACATTGGAGAGAAGATGTACAGTTTACCATCAGCACCAGTGGAATGACACTTTTGGTAACCTCATAATCAACTGTCCTTCCTGCAGGCTGTGGAGGCCCAGTCATGGCTCCATCAGGGGAGATCCATTCTCCTTTGTATCCCAACAGCTATCCCAACAATGCGGACTGTTCCTGGGTCATCACTGTGGATCCCAGCCATCGTGTCTTCTTCAACTTCTCTGACCTAGACATTGAACATCATAGCAACTGCTTATGGGACTATGTGGCTGTGAGTGCCTGATTTAGGAACATTTAATCAGTAGTTCAAAAGCATCATGCCGATACACTTTTGCTTTGTTGGTGACCTATTTGAGCTCCCAGCCTCTAAGGTGTTTTTGTCTTGTTGTTCTTTTATCAATGTATTGGTTTGCTTGAGTTGCTCGTAAAAGTAAAATACTGGGGAATTTACCAACATACAGTAGAACTGATTAAGCCTGTCCAGTAAATGGATAAATACCTTTACATTGTTAGTGATTTACTGTACAACTTGCATTACCTGGATAACTGTAACCATCAATAGACTCCACGATTCCTGTAGCTACATAGTTTTACTAAAACAATGCATCTGTCCCTCTGTAGATCCATGATGGTCCAACCATATCTTCTCCTCTGCTCGCCCGTGTGTGTGGTACCAGTCTTCCTCCCTCCATCACCTCCACCCAGAACACCATCTATGTTCGCTTTCGGTCTGACTCCAGTCGCAGCCACCGCGGCTTCAGTGCTCGCTTTGCTGAGGGTGGGTCTTCTTTAAGCTCTGCTTTAATCATGGGAACATGGCTGAATTATCTAATCTATCAATCCACCCATCTATCAATCCCTTTACAGTACTCACTTATGCTATGCCAGGTTGCGGGGGTTGGGCATGTAGATTGGCTGAAATTTATCCCAAAATGCACTGATGAGTTGAAGGGTACATCTATGACAAGTCACCACTCTATTACAGGGCCAATTTAAAAGCCACATGCCCCAAAATCTCCGAATTGCTGTGCTACTCACATAAGATATTTTTGTCTCAAACTACTTTCATGTTAAAATGAGAGTGCACAAACTACACAACTGATCTCACACCAAGAATATTCCACATTCCATGACTGAAGCCAATGATTGCAATATTAAATGAAAACACACTGGAAGTGACGGTGTATGGAGGGTTTTAAAGGCTGAAACGAAATATATAAATACATAAATAATTATATAATAAAATGCTTAAATAAGTAGTGTAACTTACTGCAGCAAGATAAATAAATCTGTCGACTTCATCCATAAAAGTCAGGGATGGACTCTGCCCTGCAACTGGTGGTTGAACTTGAATCCACTGCTTTGCCTAATTCAAGATGGCAGCACTTGGTGCAGATCTTAATGAAATATCGTGTGCTACAATGGTAGATATGTTCGCTCTAGCTGAACAGATGGAGCAAATGCCAATTCCTATGATTTTTTAGATCAGATTGAGGGAATTGCTGAGCAAATTAGAATGATATCGGCCCTGACTGACACAGAAATTAATGAAGCTTTATTCACAATTCCAAATCCTGCTGGGTCTGTAATACTGTTCATTCACCAATCAGAGGCTCCCTGACTTTTCATTCATTAAGTTTACACATTTATTTATTTCGCTACAGCAAGTTACACTATAGATTAATAAAAGTATATATAGATTTATAAATAGATACATTAATGTGGGAATAAATGAATAAGTAAATTAATTAATTAATATACAAATAAATAAATATACAAGTGTGTGTGTGTGTATATGTGTGTGTGTGTGTATATATATATATATATATATATATATATATAATGATGAATAAAGTTTTACCCAGAGTCAACTTGTTAATATAATGATGTTCCTATTTGGTATTGCTACAGTTACAGGCTATGGTAGGATTCCTGCTTCGATGTTACCTAATACGGTTTTAATATTTTAGTGTTTCTCTTTGGTTGGTGGTGTTTGTATTCAACAGCTTGTGGCGCAACCATCATAACAGACAATAATGGTGGAGCCATTGCATCACCACGGTACCCATCACCATACCCATCCAATCAAAACTGTAGTTGGATCATCAGAGCACAGGAACCATGTGAGTTGCCATAGTCAATTTTAACGTCCTCACACAGGGAAAGTTTTCTGGTGTATTCATGGTGATATAAACAAAATATTGTGTACTTTTAACCTTTGACTTGTCTCTCTATGGCCAGTTAACCACGTGACCCTGTCATTCACTGACTTTGAGTTAGAGATGATTTACTCTGACTGCTCCCATGATGCTGTGGAGATCCTAGATGGAGACAACTACCAGGCACCTTCTATAGGTAGTTATACTGTATGTGTGTGAGAGAGAGAGAGAGAGAGAGAGAAATGTGCAGTTAGTGAAATCATATGTAGTCTTTAATTCTAATAAAAATGTCAAGTAAAAATTTTTTAGGGCGCTATTGTGGCTCTGAGATTCCTCACCCGGTGACATCCTTCAGTAACTCCTTGGTGGTCAACTTCATCTCTGACCACTCTGTCTCCAGAAAAGGCTTCAGAGCCACCTACTCAGCATCCACCTCCAGTAAGACATGCCAGCACACTCCACTGACAGTTCTAGCTGGAAGACTGGAAGACTCATTATATTCACCTCTTCTTCTTAGGTTGTGGGGGAGATCTGGTGATGGAGAGTGGTACATTTAACAGTCCTAACTATCCAGATGCTTATCCGCCTAATGTGGAGTGTGTGTGGACAATCAACAGCTCACCAGGGAACCGTCTCCAGCTCTCATTTATGTTAGTCAATTTTGAACAACATAAATTCTCATTTAATATTTTTCTCATTTCATATATTATGTGATAAAATTTCAAACTCCAGATTGACTTACTAGGTTTTCTGGATTTTTTGACCATGTTCTACATATGTCTTCAGTAACTATAACTTGCTCAGGTGACATAACATGACGGTAATAGTCACTGTTTTCATTCCACTTGAGCTTGTTATATATATACTTGTAGAGTTATATATAATATATATAACTCTACAAGTATATATATATATATATATATATATATATATATATATATATATATATTGGTACAAGATCAGCCAGTATATTGCTTCCAGATTTTCTCAAACTCTTACATTTTAATGAAATTGGTATTAGCTTCAAAAATACAGTTTTGGCCGGATTCTATTACAGTATATGCTATTTAAAGAGCCAACTTGTGTAGGACAGTGGCTTCATCAACAAACCATGAAACAAACAGTTGTAGTAGAATTTCCCTACTTTTTCATGATCTTAATTCAAAATGTCAACTTCTCACATACATGTTCATTGTTTTAAGGGGAATTAATATGGTTTTTCTGGTTCTCTTCTTCATACATTGTGATGTTGGATATCTATTTTAAACATGGTCAAAGTTCCCTGCAATCCAGGGCAGGGGTCAACCTACTCTGAATGCTTTGTTTGCAAGTTTTTTTCCACCTTGCCAACGAGCTGATGTCAGCCCATCGCACATGCCATGAACGGCCATCCTTTCTGTAGCCTTGGTTGCTAAGGTTGGTGTTAAGGTTTTTCCACGTGTTATTTCCGTTGTCTATTCCTTTGTATTTTATGTGAAGTACTTTGAATTG
Organism: Thunnus thynnus; assembly: GCF_963924715.1. Lineage (NCBI taxonomy): Eukaryota > Metazoa > Chordata > Actinopteri > Scombriformes > Scombridae > Thunnus > Thunnus thynnus. The sequence goes on from NC_089537.1 coordinate 27,562,378, forward strand.
CCTTGTTGTTGAAATGTGCTATACAAATAAATTTGCCTTGCCTTTCCTTGCATATTCTCACATGTCGGATCAATTTTCAGATTGGACATGTACAGTTGTATTTGAGAAGTTGACATTTTCAGTAAAGAACGAAAATAGTGAAATCCTACTACTACAGTTTGTTCCATGGTTTGTTGATGTAATCTCCCGAGTCGCCAGAAGTCGGCTATGACACAGTTTCCGGAAGCTAACCCCATCACAACAGAGTGAGCTCAACGGGAGGGGGGCCTTAAAGAGATGGGAGCTAAAACAGCCTATTTCATACAAGCTGAACTGAGAGGCTGTGTAAAGGTTCAGTCTAAGATAAATAAAGTGTTTTTAACTGTAAATCATGCAGAGATATTCCAGTAAAGCCCCAGATGAAAAGATATAGGCCTGGAAATAAACATAATATGTCCCTTTTACAGATATTTAAAAGGTTTGTTGTTTTCTGTGGTGATATATGCCAGAGACAGTAAAAACAAACTAAATTCCTTGTTTGTGCACTTAAGAGTCTTCATACTTGTTTTTTCTACCTATAATTAAACTATGGCTGATGTTCATTATTTAGAGGATACTACACTGTTGAATATCAGTAACAGTCATGTTTTGTTCAGTATCTTTCACCTGCAGGGAGACTCTGGCTGTAACAATGACTACTTGGAGATCAGAGAGGGCAACTCTACTGGGCCTCTGGTTGGTCGTTTCTGTGGAAGCTCCCTTCCTTCCAACTATACCTCTGTGATTGGTCACATCCTGTGGATTAAATTTGTCTCAGATGCATCCATTAGTGGAGCAGGATTCAGGGCCACCTTTTCACATTGTGAGTTTCTAAACTTACACAATCTTTGTTGTAGAGTCTAAAGCGTGGATGTGGTTTTTCTCTTCTCTCCTCCCCTTCTTTTCAAGTTCATCCTCCATACACACATACAGCTATTCATGTGTACAAATGCTACCGACAGCACACACCAAAATGATGGGTACAAATGTAACTATGGCTCTATGAATTCTGGATGAATGCCAGAGACTTTATGTAATACCTGAATATCCAACACACATACGCACAAGAGGTGGAGATCTTATACTTGCAAAGTTATATGCATGATGATGGTGATGGAGCATGACACTCAACAGTTGTCTCCTACAAAATCACCTTGTCAAGATTTTGTGTGACAATGAACTCTGGCAGTCATATAGAATTGTAGTTATATTTGATAATCTTGTTCTATTTCATTCTTGCTAACCACCTTAGACAATAAGTGACACCTGTATGACTCATACCAACAATGTCATAAGGAATCTGCACTCATTGTGCCTCAGTTGAAGACCAAAGATGCAGACAAGATTGTTGTTGCCACAGGATTAGGGATGGCTACACTAATCCTGTAGAAGCAGATAAAGGTGCACGATGAAGCCCAGACAGCTGCAGTACAGACATTACCTCATACAAATAAATAATGCATTAGATGGAATCCAACCAAAACACTTCAGGGCCCAAACTAAACATAATAAGCCAGTTCCAGTGTGCTAGTGTATCTTGACTCATTGAAAAATTTCATAGACTTAGTATTTCATTAGAGAAGTTGATGCTTTTTGAATGGGAGTCTATTGGAGCCATGGATTTTGGTACACAGTACTTCCACATTGGCTTCAATTTCAAGCCGTGGTTGTTCCCAATTGGATATACGCTGGCATATTCTGTTAGGAATATAGCTCTAACAGATTGCTTTTGAGGCTATTGTCATAGGGGGTAAAACACCAATGCTGCAGTGTGCACAGCCCTGCACATTTAAGTGAGAAGGTGAAAATGAGATGATTGCTGAGTGTCAGGCTCCTTAAACATTTGCATCATGTAGGTCACACATTATGTGCACGTGTGCTTGCAGCTAGAATTAATGAAGAATAGGACTCATATCACACCATGCCACCAACACATGCTCCATTGTGTCACACCTTAGCCCTTCTGATTGTCGTTAGTCATAGACACATCTTTGTGATGTCATTTTTCTCAATGCACGAAAGTTATGTACACCAGTTTATTCATCTGCTGAGTTATGTAATTAGAAAAGAAGAACTTAAGAGAGAGAATCAGAAATCTAACTTTTGACTTCCTCACTGTTTCTCAGTGTATGGTAATGATATGACGGGGGAGTTTGGTCAGATAGCATCCCCACTGTATCCCAGAACATACCCTAATAACGCCCACTACCACTGGACCATTACTGTGGAGGGAGACAGCTATATCCAGATCCGCTTCTTGGACATAGACATAGAGGACCTGCATGACTGCTTCTACGACCAGCTCAAAGTAAGATTGTGTGTTCTGTGATGATTACAGTCAGAATGTTTGCACCGTTGTGTCTTAACTTTATTGAAGTGCATTGTGTTGTTTCACAATGTTCTTCACTGCAGCAGGAATTAATGGAATCATATTAATCCATTGGCTTTTTTAAAATGGATCCAGATGCATCAGATCATTGATTATACATCAAGACACACATCTTTTTTCAGTTTTTTTCGAAATTCAAAGCATTTTTTTAAAATTTAGCAGTTCACTTTATCTACTGATTGATAACACCTAAATTGATCAACAGTTTTATTCAGTTATTGTAACAAAGGAATAACAAGACCCGAAACTCACCATGTATATGTATGGGGTGGGAGCTGTTTCATTGAATGGACTTTCTCTATCAACTGTTTATTATACAGAACAAATTTACCTGTCGAGTACCAGTGATTTGTACCACCCTATTTGGAGCATTTTGAGGAAGGAAAGCATATCAATAAATAAGTTGAGATTTAATAAAAAAAACAACAATTTGTCATCATGTTGACATCAAACTAAGACTTCTCAAACAAAAATTTTTTTTTGGCCCCAAACATGTTCCATAAGAGTATGTTTTACACATTGTGTTCTGCATGAAACAACAGTAGAAATTGAACCCCTTTAGTTTTTCATTTTCATTTCACTTCGGCTTAAAACGATCGTGCTGACCATTTCGATGCAGCTTTAGTTGAGCTTTGTCACCTCCTCATTCAGACAGGAATTCTTTATCTGTCCTTCCTCCATGTGCAAATCAAAGGTCCACATCGTATCTTCTCGTTTTCTTTTTTCTTTCTTCAGTGCAGTAAGCATGGTAGTACACATCCCCTCAGACACCATTTTTGCTTACTACTGTAGTCATAGACATGCTCTGATTAGTATTAACTATCCTATGTTGCCTCCTTAGGGAGTGAGATTGATCCACCAGGGTTGTGCATTTGTGCTGGCTAGGCCAGGCAAGACTGTTTGTGTTTGTGTACTTGCATGGTGCATGTTTCTGGCCTTACAGATCATGATGGTATGACTGTCAGAGGTCAGTGTTGCCAGGGATGGGGTGGTGTCATGTAAAATAATACTCATATCATTTGTCTCTGTCATATTTAATTCTAAAAAAGGCCTCTTGCCACCATTTAAAACTATTACATTGCACAACAGGCTCACTTTTGTTTTCTACAAACATATCAATGTGATGGTTTTCAATCCTTGTTTCTCTCTAGATATTTGATGGCCCCAGTGTTCATTATTACCCCATCGCAACAATCTGTGGTCTGGCCCTGCCCCCTCCCTTAAGAAGTTCTGGTAGCACCCTCACCCTTCAATTCCAGTCAGATTCAGTGGTGGGAGGACGAGGCTTCCTTGTGGAATGGACTTCTGTCCAGGACTCTGGACCACCCCCTACCATCACACCAGGTCAGACTAGTTAGTCCCTTTGAGCCTGATTACATACACCACACAACATAAAAGACATGCATGCTGAATGCTACAGCTCACTTAAAACAAGAAGTAGAAGAAAATTACAAGCCTGCGACTGAGGTAGAAGTGCACAGGTTAGTGCAAGCTGAACTTCTACATTATCAACATTGAGTAAAAGTGTAAAAATTAAAGTATTATTCAAATTGCATATACACTAATCTGTGCATGTTAAAACTGGACTACTGAATTGTTTTCAGCCTTGTATTGCATTCCTAGAGAATCTATGCCATTGCAATGTCTACATCTGTGTGGACAGCCTGCAACAATGGCTGAAGGTATACTCACTCAAATAGTATGGGTGTAACATAATTTATTTAAAATACGCCATTCTTTTGATGATCTTTCATGGCTGGATATCCCAAGTTTTCTAAAAAAGTAGAGGTACCAAACAAGGTTGTCCCTCATCTCCTTTACCTTTTGCTTTGACCATAAAGCCTGTAGCTGGAACTGAAAGACCAAGTGAATAGTGAATGTTTTCAGAGTGTAAGATCAATTGGAAAGATAGATCAACAATTTACAAGTCATTTGCCTTGCCACAAATACAAGCAGTATGATTTTCCCTTTAAGTTGTCTTTTATTGGATTAATGTAGATTAATTAATTAATTATAATAATTAAATTATATTACCCTGGCATTGCCCTTTTGCCCAAACTTTCTGATTTAACTAAACCTAATTTTCTGCCTGTGGTGAGCAAAATTAAATTAGCTAGTTCAGAGATTGGTAAATTTACCAGTATACTTATATAACTCATGCATTTGAGGTTACATACAATCAGGATAGAAGCAAAGACTTTTTAGAGGCCCTCACATTAAACCTGCTAACCTCAGATGACAGATGTTTAATTACAGGCCCTGTAACCTTGGTTGCCCTTAAGTTCAGCTATGATTAGGGATAAATTCCTTGCTGAGAGCAACTTTTGCTAAGAAAATGAATGAACCCCTAAGATAACAGAACGGTTGCGGTTTGCCCCCAATGCTATTTATGGCATCACGTTTCGTCAATGAATTTACTGTCTCCATAGTAACTGGTTAACAAGTGACTGGGCTGTGCCAGTGAATGTTAAGGAAGATATTAATCAGCACAGGATGATAGATAGATAGATAGATAGATAGATAGATAGATAGATAGATAGATAGATAGATAGATAGATAGATAGATAGATAGATAGATAGATCCAAAACAACTTATACTTGGTGCAAGCATGTTGGTAATAATACAAACTTGCTTAGAATCATGTTGTCTGCTGCACCCCTTTCAATCCTGTATGTTTGGCTTGATATTTATGCCATGCTTTATCAATGTGGTATTAAAAAGTACTATATTTTTCCTTCAGATTAATTATCCAATGTATTTCAAGGAACCTTAATGGATCCTTAAGCTTATACAGCTCATCAAATGTATTCCCTTACTGTATTTTAGTATTTGTCCCCCTTGCTTCTGTTTTTTATGGCGGTTGAGTGGGATGGCAGGTGTTTAATTTGGATTTGTCTATTTTGTATATACAGTATGTGTACATGCTTGGAGAGCATATGCAAAGGAATTTATGTATTTGACAAAATGTGTGTATGTTACTTCCCTGATTAAAAAGAGATTTAAAGAAAAAAATATTTATAGACATAAAAGTATATAAATGTAGTATAAGTTACAGTTAATTCAGTCAATGTATCACTTGTGTCTGTATGAATTATCTTATGGATGGATGGACTTTGTTCCTATAGCTAACCTTTTAAGTATCGCATGTGCACTATCTGAATGAACCTGTTGTGTGTGTGTCAGGTGCATGTGGTGGAATGCTAATGACAGGGGAGACTCCTGGCTTCCTCTACTCTCCTGGCTGGCCTGAAAACTACCCTGCTGACCAGGAGTGCACCTGGTTGATACGTTCTCCAGACTCAACTGTAGAATTTAACCTCTTGTCTCTGGACATCGAGGACTACCCCAACTGCTACTTTGACAGTCTTGTCATAAGAGATGGTAAGCCTTGAAACTCCACAGAATGAGACAGTGATGAAATAATAATCAAATATTTTGCGCTGTAGGCAGCTGTTAATTCAAAATCAGTGGGCTTGCCCTTCTGTCTAGTCTAATGTCCTCTGTGGGTCGGGGGGAGTTTTGCAAGGTTTGAGGAAGTAACCCTGATGATCTCATCAGAATTATCTAAGTTTGTTGTTGAAGATTTTTTTAATTTTTTATTGTTTAATTTGAATTTCTTTCAAATCATGTGTTACAAAGTGGGGGCTTGGGCCTCACTTATCAAAGCATGCCTAGAAGAAGTTCTAAATGTGTGCAGAAGGACTTTCAGTACAAACAAGAGAAATGGTATTTATCAAACATCACAATGATAAATCTCACCTGATCTATGTTGTGCTTGTGCTATGTGCTCATGCATGCCTAAGCTCATTGGCATAGAGAAAGACCCCCAGCATGCCAAATCTGGCCAGCAACATCCCTTTCAGTGTTTCCCCTATAATTGTATAGGCCTGGTGGGCCGCCAGGCCAATAAGAGCCCCCGCCAGGCCAAAAAAAAACATTTTTAATGCCAAAAATAATGCCAAATATCCTTTCATTCAAATCAGTAGCATTTGGGAGACTTTGTGCAGTGCTCTTCCAGAACATGAGTTAACCTCTGTGTCATTGCCTGGGAAACTCTTGGCAGCATAGCTCCTTTTAAGGAATACAGCAGTACATAATATTTGTGCATTGTGGGTGAGTGAGTGGTTGAGTGAGAGAGCGAGCGGAAGAAAAGTGACGGTGAATGCGAGCAGAGCAGAGGAAAAAATTTGCAGTAAGTTAAGTTGATAAATCCCCCAGTGGTAAATACATTTGTGATTTCTCTAATAATACATGATTACCATATGTTGAAGAAATTATTAATAGTGTGATATTAAAATGGACAAGTAGAGGTCTGGTCTGTTCATTCATCAAGATATGAGGTTTATTAAGACAAGCACAAGAGAGAGAGCATGAGGGTCTGAGGCATCTCTGTAGACTGCAGGACGGATGTTGTAATCATAGGTTAGAGAAAATAGCAATCACACCATATCAACACAAAGAAAAGTGCTAAGTGCTTGCTTAAAGCTTGAGTGTGGGACTTTTTCCCCCTTCTGGCAGTGAGAGTAACTACAAAAACACTGTCAACATGTGCTTATGTCATAGGCTATGCCGTAGCCTACTCCTGCGCTACTGTTGTGGCTGTAAAACGGTGGATAAATTGCCAGGATCGTCACACAACCCCCGCAAGATGATTCGTTTCACGATCAGAATCTGATCCATTTGGTCCAATTACGTTTGGAAAGTCTAGAAGAGCTGCACGATTCAATTATTTTATCCCTATTCAAGTTAGCAGAGGGCTAACCGAAAGTTAGCTGGCTCAGCCTAACTGTTTTGCACAAGTGATTAGATTTCCAAACCATGAGACTTACCCTAACCCTGAATTTTAGGTCTGTTGTAGGTAAGTTTGTTCCTCTAGACATTTTATAACTCCCCTCTGTCTGCATGTGTGTGTTTCCAGGTGCGACCAGTCTATCCCCCTTGCTGGCCAATGTGTGTGGTAGGGATGCTCCAGGTTCCCTCCACTCAACAGGAGACTCCATGTTCATCCACTTCTCCTCAGACAGCAGTGTCAGTGGCCGAGGCTTTAATGCCTCCTACTCCAGAGGCAAATTAATAAGCATCATATATTTATTACTCTAAGTGTTCTAAAACAATGAACTTCAGACGTGCCTCAGTTAAAGCCAGCAATTGCTCTTGATAGTCTGCAGCAGTGACATGTAAGTACACTCCATGCTGTTGTTCATCTTCAGTCAGATAAGAGGGATTCATAAGAAAAAATTACAACGCTTCAGTGCAGTGCCCTCCCGGAGGCTTGTCATGACACGGCAACCAGCAAGCACTCAGTCGTCCATAAAAATATAACTTGTTGTTTTTACACTTTGGTTTTTGTGCATTTGTGCACTTTTTTTCTTTAATATTTATGGGGCATTTTATGCCTTCCCTAGATAGGGAATGATATACAACAAAGGTGTGCTGCAGGAATTGAACTGCAGTTGTTGTAGTTATGTGGCATGTGACATTAACCAATGCTACTGGGGCCTGTCAGGAAAATTTTAAACTTTGGGCAGAGCTAAACTAATTGTCGCCCCTGTTTGTTGCAAAATAGCAAACAAGTACAAAATTGTCAAACTGTTCCTTTAAATAAATTGAAATCAAAATTGGTAAATAGAATAATTGCACAAAACAAGTTTAAAGTTCAACCTCTTGTCTCTCAGGACCTCATTTATAAAACTGAGCATAGGATCCGTAACAGAAAATTACATTTGCACTTCAGACAAAAATTAATTTATAAACATGAATGTGTTCATGCCTGCTATTTAGGGCTAGATGGGTCATAATTATATTGATAAGACAAACTATGAAATAAATTAAGTAAATGAATATAATACATTATTGATAATAAATTTAATAATTATCTGACAAAATTATTTTAAAATTAATTTAATTTTAAATCTCTATTCCAATTTTAATGAATTTCCAGTATATATGTGTAGGCTGTTTTTAAATTTATTTCACTACATCTTTTTTCTCTCATGAATGAGTCTTATTTATTTCATGGTGAATTCATTTCAGGATGACACTTGCTTGTCTATCAATCTCTGAGGGCAGGATCCACAATTATGATTGCTTGCTGTGATGCTCAGCAGTAAATTGGAGAATGTTTTTGGTCATCCAACATTTAACATTTATTTGACGTTCTATACTTGACAGTAACCCTTTTTGCCCTTGTCATATCACTTTCTTTTTCTCCACATTTCCTGTCATGTTCACCTACTATCACTTTTCCACAACAATAACAATCATATTAATAATAATAACAATATTTTTCTGTTTTTTCAGGTTGTGGTGGCCTCCTGCATGTAGACAGGGGTGTGCTGAGCAGCCCTCACTACCCTGAGAACTATCCGCCGGGTCAGGACTGTGAATGGCATGTGATGGTGATGCCTGGTTTTAGGGTTTCTGTCACCTTCCAGAGCCCTTTCCAGATTCAAGGCTATGGAACTAGATGCAGCTCAGGAGACTACCTGGAGGTAAACAACATATGGATTTCAAAATCTGTGTATTATGAATAAAAGCTGGAAATGAGGTTCATACTTCCTACAAGTAACATTTAAATTGCATTTTAAAAAAGCTTTTTGTCTACTACAGCATACACATCTGCTCTATGAATCACTTCAAATCAAATCTTGAATAAAGCAATAATGTGGCATTCTATCATAGGTCCCACTGGGGTTGTACATATGTGTACAAATATATACACAGAGTAAATTTAAAAATAAGATTAAATATAAATAAAATAAAACAAAATATTTAAAACTAGAAATTGGAATAGAAGCACAGAGTTGTATACATTTTTTCATAATTCAGGGTCAAACCGGAGAAAAATTGGGGAAACACACAAACAAGTCAAAGTTCCACAAATTCTATCACTATTTCTAATACTACTGTTACGACCTCTGATGTAAGTAATCATTTTTCATAATTTTTTTTCTTGATTTCCAGTTCATGAGGATAATTTCCTTGGCGAGAAAGCCATCAGGAGTAATCTACTGATTTTATTGTCTTGGTTGTCTCCTAGAAGGCAGAGGGATGAGGATAGCAGGATGGGTTTGTCCAGGAAAAAGGATACTCAGTCAATGATGTCTTTACAGATTAGTTCTTAAGAGGCACATAAGAGTGATTTGAGAACATTTTTGGCATTTGTCAGTTTTCTGTATTACCAGACCTGTCATTCAAGTAATGAAGAGATAGTCTCTGCAAACAAAGGGAGAAACACTTGTTTGACCTCAATGTATTTGGAGTGAAATAAATTGAAATATATAAGTAAAACAAGTGTAAACAGTTTTATGAATGAAAGTGAACCTTGAACAATTTGACTCTCACCCTCGTGTCAGGAGCATTATACCACATTAATCACACCTGGGGGTGTGACGTCAACCACTGCACACCTTATGAATGCGGCACACACTCACCAGCTTTCTACCGACTGGGAAGGAAAGGACAGCCCCCAGACTTTTGCAGCTAGATGAAGAAGGATATTTTATTATAGGGAAGACAAAAGAAAGTTTAATGTCATTCAAATATGCTGTATGTACTACCCACATTAGAACCTAGGAATCAAATTGAAAATTGGTGAAGCTGTCCTTTAATGCTAAAGCACTGCATCTCTGTGCACTCACTGAGCCAGTGCACACAGCAGGCCAAGGGGGTGCCAAGCACAAGGCAGCCCAAGGCAGGCAACAAAACTGTGAGGGTTAACAGTAATTAACTACAGGACAACTGGTATAAGCTCTTACCAACCAGGAGGATAGACAAAGGATGAGTGTGTGGATGTACCGCATTCATATAGTGTGCGGTGGTGATGTCGCACCCATAGGTATGATTAATTTGGTATAATGCTCCTGACTCAAGGGTGACAGTCAAATGGTTCCAGGTTCACTGAAATGACATATAACAAACTTTTTCTGATTGTGTTTCTAGATTTTATGATTTCTATTGGCATATTTTGGCGTAGCAACTTATACATTTCACTAGTTGATGCAAACAGCTTCCTCAGTGTCTTTCTACAGGTCTCTGTCCGGTATCATCTAATGTTGCAGATGACAGTGTAACATCACCGTCTGTAGGCTATAATATCTCAGTGACCGTCACATCCCTTGATCACCTCCCATCACAGAACACAAGACGTTTTTATAGCATCCAACTCCATGTCAAAGCATTCCCTCTTTAATTCTGTCACACTATAAGTTGTGGTGACCGATGTTGCTCTCTTTGATAATTCCTGTGTTTTCTTTGAGAGTACTATCTCCGTGCACACAAATGTTCAAACAGAGGTAATCACAAAACAGTATATAAATGAAAACACCAGTTCATTCAGGCTTTCTCTTCCCCACCCACCCTCTTTTGGGTCTCAATCAATGAGCTTGTAGATAATTTCAATTCTAAAATTACAAATGTTATTGATGTCATTGTTCCCACTAAGATGAAGGTGGTCTCTAGTAAGAAAAGATTTCCATGGAGAAATGCCACACTGGTTAGAATAGAAAAAAGAATGTCGAAAAGCTGAACACAGATCTCCAAGTTCATGATGTTGGGCCTTGGTTACAGGTTTGGCTATCAGCAATAATTAATGTTTATCAAAGTTAATTCTTAATCATTAATTATTAAAATCAACAGAAATTATTAATAAGATTTAATAATAATGGGGCACCACTCTGAAGTCAGGGAAAAAGATAGCCAATTCAGTCTCATAAAATTGACTAAGCTATTAGAATTCTGATAAATAATTCATTTAATAACTATAACCAAAATTACCAATCCAATAGCTAGTTAAGGTCGGAGGATTTTGGAGCTCTTCACAGAGCAGAGGTTGGAAAAATGCCCTCTTGTGCAACATTAAGCAGACAGCATGTATATCCGAAAGCATTTATTTAAAAAAGCAAAACACACAATCTGTAATCTTAGGTAAAGTGTTCTAAAAGAGTAAAAACACACAATATGGAATCTTACTAAGTGTACCTTTATACAGATGTGTGTGTGCGCGCGCGCGTGTGTGTGTGTGTCTGTGTGTGTGTGTGTTCCGTTAGCATGTGAACTGCAAATATAGCCAACAGAGAAAACTACACAGATGTTGGGACTACATGTGGACCACAGTTTACCACATGTTTCAAGACTCCAAGAAACCTGAGCCCTGGGGGTTCGCACCCAAAGTGTGAAGCTCCACCCATGGATCCAGGTTATCAAAACTAGAGATTCCTCTCTTATCTTTCTCTTTTCTCCACGAGCTGCAGCAGGAGCAGCTCCTTGCTCTCTTTCTCCTTCAGCTGCAGGAGCAGCTGCTTTGTCTTTCACACCTCCAGCAGCTGCTGGAGCAGCTCTCTGCTCTCTTGTGTGGCCTGCTCACAGCAGACACACACTTTCTTTTTTACGGCAGAAGACGCGAGAGCCTGCTTAAGACTTAGAAACTAAGTTTCCTTGTGCCAGCAGCTAACACACAAGTCTTCTGGCCAGTTTAACAAGTACAGGAGCCGCGAAATGGAGTTAGCTTGCCGCTAACTCTACACAAAGGAGTGACCTGGGCCCTCTGCACGACTGGAGTGCTCTCTCCCCAGCAACGCCTGCATCTTTCAGCTTCAGAACCAAAACCTTCTCAGCCTGACTCACCCACGGATTCACCGGCTACAAAGCAGAACGCCACAAAGCATCTCTTCCTTCATGGACTGGTAACAACTGGGCATAGCCTAGCAACACAGTGAAGCATAGTACGGCTAAGCAAGAATGTTTAACTCAAACAATGTACTGTACGTGTATTGATGTGGTTGAGGTTATACATTGAACTGTTGTTGTGATGTCCTTGTTGCCTATAGTCAGGTTACTGCATAGCCACGCCGCTAGGTTAATGTTAGCATGCTTAACACATGTTACAGCCAGTAACTAGGCCTTGCATGCAACTAACCTCATTTTAACCTGGTGTGTTGCTTTTACCCTTTTGTTAAATAAATGCTTTTGGATATACCTGTTGTCTGTTTTAATGTTGCACAAGAATGAGTTTTGCCAACCCCTGCTCTGTAAAGAACTCCAAATCCTTCAACCTGAACTAGCTATTGATATGGTGATTTTGTTTATAGTTATTAAATTAATTATTAATCAAAGTCCCAAATTCATAGATTAGTACACTTTGAGACTGAATTGGATATCTTTTTCCCTGAGTCCAGGGTGGTGCCCCGTTATTATTAATTCTTATTAATAATTTTATTGATTTTAATAATTAACGATCATCTTTGATAATTTGAGGAATTGATCAATATCTTACACTGCACTGTAACGTTTACTCTCCTGTTTTATGTCTTATTCTATTTTAGCTTAATTTTATTTCCAATTGAGCACATTTTAATTGTATCTAAATGTCTTTCTATATCGCCTTGTGTTGCTTTTACATTCTGTCTTGATACCTTTTATGTAAAGCTCTTTGAATTGTCTTGTTGAAATGTGCTATACGAATGAACTTGCCTTGCCTAATCCTAAAAGGATCAGTCAGTCAGATTTCCCCCTAATCAAAGAGTAAACTCTCATCTGCATCTTGTGTGTAGTGGAGATAATAGTGATATCCTCAGTCTGGGTGCTAGTTCTGTCACTATGTTCACCCTGGTGTGTCAGCCAGAACACCACTCAAGGCCAAATCTTCCAGAGTATGAAATAAAGAGCTGAGAGATGGATGATTGCAGTTTATTTCTTCCCATGGCAGTAAAACATATACAGGTATTAGCAGCTGGTTGTTTATGTCTGGTTGTGGCTTCTATAGAGAGAGAATAGAAAATACAATTGAATGAAGGATAACATGTATACATAAAGTTCACCCATATGCAATAATATGAATAATATCACGAAACCCTAATATAACCAATAATAAGAATATGACTACATGTCACTTAACCTGCAATAATTGTGGACAGAGGAAGTAATCAAAATGCTACAATTACATTTTTCTCCCTTTCACACTATCACAGCATTCCAGAACACATGTGCTTATTGTATGGGATTCTCAGCCATATTGGCACTGTGTTAATGTACAGCTAATGCAGACCAAATACTTCCTGTTGTTTCTGATTTACGTTAAATCCTCCCACTGGCGAAACGGCAGGATGCTTTGTTTGTGAAGAACGTACAGAAAAATGTGATGTCCTGTCACTGAGTTAGCAGAGCCTCAATAGCACAGATATGTGTGCCCCAATAACCTACTGGTTGGGATGCAAGCCACATAACCGCAACAGGTATGGAACAACAAACTAACACTAAACTTAACTTAAGAACACTATTTGTAACATAATAATAATAAAAATAATAAAATATCGAACTTATATAGCACTTTTCAGGATACTCAAAGACACTTTACAAGAGGAAACAACAAAACAAAAACATGTATGATATATACAAGAAATGCATCAAATGATTAGTTGAGCCAATCGCTAATAACTCGTAAGAATGAAACTGAAAGTAAACTAGTGTAGCGAGCACATGGAGAGCATTTAAGCTCCTAATTCTCATTAAGAATGGCATTCAGAAAATATTTAAATCCCCTCACTTTTCTCACATTTATGTTGAAGCCTTATGCTAAAATTGTTTAAATTAATTTTTTCCTTCATCAGTCTACACTCAATACCCCATAATGTCAAAGTGAAGACAGAATTTTAGAAATGTTTGCAAATTTATTAAAAAGAAAAAAATTAAATATGATATTGAGTATTAATTAAGTATTGAGACCCTTTACTCAGTACTTAGTTGAGACACTTTTAGCAGTGGTTACAGCCTTGAGTCTTCTTGGATATGACACAACAAGCTTAGCACACCTGGATTTGGTGATTTTCTGCCATTTGTCTCTGCAGATCCTCTCAAGCTCTGTCAGGTTGGATGGAGACCATTGGTGGACAGCCATTTTCAGGTCTCTCCACAGATGTTCAATTGGGTTCAAGTCAGGGCTCTAGCTGGGCAACTCAAGGACATTCACAGAGTTGTCCCTAAGCCACTCCTGCATTGTCTTGGCTGTGTGCTTAGGGTCATTGTCCTGTTGGAAGGTGAACCTTCGGCCTAGTCTGAGGTCCTGAGCACTCTGGATCAGGTTTTCAATAAGGATATCTATGTACTTTGCTCCGTTCAGCTTTCCCTCAACCCTGACTAGTACTCCATCCCTGCCACTGAAAAACACCCCCCCAAGCATGATACTGCCACTGCCATGTTTCACTTTTGGGATGGTATTGGGCAGGTGATGAGCGGTGCCCGGAGTCCTTTAGGTGCTTTTTTGCTAACTCAAAGTGGGCTGTCCTGTGTTTTTCACTGAGGAGAGGCTTCCATCTGGCCATTCTGCCATAAAGCCATGCAATGTGCGTTTGAGACAGTGGATCATGAAAATGTTCTAGACCAAGATCCTAATTGTGTTTCAGTACTGTAATTCAGTAACATTTTTACTGCATAAAACTACTGAGCAATTTAATTTTCTTCTTTCTGTCTGAGGTTTTGTATCCAGTATCGGTGAATTGTTTATTTCATTACTCATAGCTACTCTTCCCTCTCTGCTGTCTCCACAGGTCAGGAATGGTCCAGATGGTTCATCTCCACTACTAGGAGGACGTCTCTGTGGTTCAAGCCCCCCGTCCCTCCTCCAGACCACTGACAACAACCTTTTTATTCACTTTGTGTCTGATACCACTAATGAGGCCAGTGGCTTTAAGATGACCTTTGAAGCCCACAGTCAGGGTACAGCAACCATTCTTTTTTCATTTTTTTCTGTCACAGGATGCATTTCTATCCACGTGTTTTTATTTACATTTTCAATTGTGCATAAGAAAACCTGAGTGTAACACAAATTCCAAAAAATCCCACAATATTAGTAAAAACATCATCTTATGCTTGGCTTAGATGGAGATGTCTGTGTATCGATAGAATAAAAATGCAGCAAAGTGCAATGGAGACTTGGTGGTGGATCAAAATGCAGGGGATGGCAAGCAGACAGGAAAAGCAGAACTATTTATTGAAAATAAATATAAATTGTGACACAGGAATAGGCAAACTGAGCAGACAAGTCAACAAAGACTGAACTGAAAACTGGACTTAAATACTAACTGAACTAAAGAAGAGATGACGTGCAGGTGGGGAGACAGGAGAACAGAGAGAGAGCTGATTGGCTGGAGGAGACACAGAGAGCAGGCCGGGCTGACAAGGCTGATACAAGGCAGGTGTGGGGTAAAGCACAACAGGGACACAGGAGTAAAAACACAAAGCAAACAGAAAACAAAAACCCAGAGTTCCCATGAATATAACTTATATCCAAGTATACAAGTCACACTGAGCAGAAACAGCAAACACATCTCAGCATAACATTGCCAACCTTAGGGTCTTAAGCATACATTACATACTTAAACATACATTGCTGTTGGCATAAACATGAAACAATACTTCTCTATCGTATCGAGACTATCTCTTCACTCCATTACATATTCCATATGTATGGGGAAATGATCCTCCTGCTGTCAAGGTACGGTCACACCCCATGGTTTACCTATAAAGCACCTGTGCTGGCGTGTAATCACTGATTGTTTGATCTCCACCTGAGTCAAGGTGCAGTGTGTGACAGTCTGTGTATCTGAAAGCAAAGTGTGTAAGAAGTGAAGGACAGTGTGCAAGTCGCATTGTCAATCCACTTACCTACATAAGTTGTAGCTGGACATCTGTCTACGGACAGTCTCCCTGGATTGCTGTTCCTTTGCTGCAGTTTTTCGCTTTTCTCCTACAGTCAAATGGTTCCCTATCGGCTTTTCCAGCAGACTGGCCTCAAACACTCCACACTGAACACATCACTACTGTTATTTTCTGACTGCATTTCCTTTTAATTCTGTATCATGTTGACTGAAGTGTGCACATACAACTGACAAAAAATTGTTTTCCCTGTACCAGTTTTTTCTCATCTGCAGCCACCCCCAGCTGCATTTCTCCAACACTTGAGTCTTCAGTGGTCTACAGTGGACACATATGATTAATTACACTGCTTTAAACGGCTGGCAGAACAATTTGGACTCCACTTACGAAATAAACCCAAACAGCAAACTCTGACTGTGTATGAATTGATTAGATTTGTTGTATTTTCAAGGGATATGTGTTTCAAAGCAGTCTGTATGAAGGAATGAATTTACTGAACTCATCAGTATGACTAAAATTAAGTCAGTTAGACTGGAGAGTCTAACCGAAGAGAGTCCGTCTGTTTTGGCATGCCATATATTCATCCTGTTTTCTATACTGTTTTGACTGGGTTTTACTTGTGCTTTTTTAATGTCATCTTGTTACAATGGTTTAAGGACCCTGTCTAGAGAATTAAAAACATCAGCAGTTTGTTTCAATAACCAAACTCCAAATACTTGCATAACATTCAGTTAATGGAATAGTTAAAATTTGTGTTGAATGGTTGAAAAATGGTTGGTATTAGTACAGCAGTGTCTAAATTAAGGAATCAATTACTTTATCAGTGACTGTGGAATTATAACAATGTTATTATTTGAATTAGCTCATATATTAACGGTGTCAACTGAGAAAAGACTAAGAAAAATTAAACAGAGGGAGACTGTTTAGATACATAAGCTTAGAGCGGATTTAATACTGTGAGGCACACCCGAGTGGAAGAGTTGAAGCAGACTTTGGAAGGAGAGACTTTAGGTCAATATACAGCGAGAGGTGAAAGGGACAGGCATGCTGGTGTTCTAAAAAAAACAGGAAGTAAGTTGTTTTAATTTGGCACAATGAATTAGGCTTGTTCACCAATGCAGTCAAGAACAGTGGCTGTGTCACAAATCTCATGGAGGCAGTTATTAGATTGCCGCAATTTACATCAGAAATCACACTTCACACTTGTGTGATTGTTGTGTGGTTACTCCAGACTGTGATTAACTACTTGGTTCAATGTTCAGTCAAAATAGGGATGGCAATTCTAAGTTTCTTAAAAATAGATGGCATTCCAAAATCTGATGCAAAAGTCAGGTAAATGTGAAACATTGTTTATTCATGGAGAAACTGTGTGTGGGCGTCAGCACCATCAGAGAAATTAAGACATGCATTGCCAACTTAATTATGTAATTCTTGGGCACTGATGGTTGCTGATAAGTTTTCTGTGAATTTCTATGCAATTGTACAATTGTTGTCATTTATCTTTATTATTTGTTTTGAAGTCATAATCATAAAATTATGATTGGATCGATGTCTCAGGCAGCAGTGCAGGTGTCACCTAGTACGCATTGTCCCACTGTGGCTCAGGAAGTAGAGCGGGTTGTCAACTAATTGGAAGATCGGCAGTTTGATTCCCGGCTCCTCCAGTCTGTATGTCGATGTGTCCTTGGGCAAGATACTTAACCCTAAATTTCTCTTGATGGCTATGCCATCAGTGTATGAATGTGTGTGAATGATTAGATTTTCTCTGATGGGCAGGTTGGGACCTTGCATGGTAGCCCCTGTACCCATTCAGCATATGAATGTGTGTGAATGGGTGAATGTGATTCTTAGTGTTTTGAGTGGTCGGCAGACTAAGAAGGCGCTATACAAGTACAGTCCATTTACCATTTAATGGCCCATCAGTCCTCACAGGTAGCAGGGACACTCCACTCCTGCAAAGCAGACACCCACACTTGAATCCTAAACTGTGGATGTATGCTTAACATTGAATGTAACACAGCTTTAGCTTTTATTTATAAACAAAGTAAAATTGTTGACTGAAAAATAATGCCATGTTGACAATCACCATGCATACAGGTGATTTCATGAACAGTTGTGTTATCAGCTGTATCAACATTTAAAATCATTGATCATAGAGCTCTATGGACAGAAGTCCAAGTGAAATTAAGTTTCTTTTTTAAATCTACTATGGTATATCTGTTCTGTAAATCACTTGTCCTTGTGGTCTCCCTTGAGGAAAAACCTGAAACGAAAAGGGAGAAATTTATATTTTAAATTCTTTGATTTCATGATGGCGCCCCCTAGTTTTGCATTAATTTGATGAAATACCATTCCATTATCCATCCAGTAGATGAAGACCTTATTTGGTGCAGCAAATCAAACACTGCATTAAGCAGCAGCGTGAAATTCTATCATAGGAAGAGCAGACGGTCATACTGAATATCTTCACTTCAATACCACTGCTAGCAACACACTGTCTGTCCATGACATACAATTTACAGCACAATTTTGGTTACCTTACCGACCAGTTTTCAAATTAACAGAGTTACAGTTAGGCATAATAAGGCAGCCCAAGCAAGCAAATACATCGACAAGAGAGAAGCCACTACCACCCACTAAGACCTCAAATATAAACATTAAGTAGAATTGATAGCTTGCAGAGGTGTTCCTAATAAAGTGCTTGGTGAGTGTATATAGCACCATTCATTTCTGCCTGCATATGAGTCAGCAAACCACTATTTTAATATTTTCCAAATGCACAGTATTCAACAGAATAAGGTGAAACCATCACCAATCATACTTAAAAAGGGAAAAACCTCATCACCAGCATGCTCACTTCCTTGATGACCTACACCACTCAATAGCGCCAATGGGCCATAATGAGGGAATAGTTGTTATATTTGTGTCATACCCAGGGTTTCCCCTAGAATTTTTTTCAGGCCCGGTGGTATGCACCAAAAAAACCCTAAAGAGTCGAGGCACTCACATCATGTCAAGAGTTTCCATTTATATAATAATCATTTGCATTTGGGAGAGTTTCTCCCAAATGCAAATGATTATTAATTTCTGAATGAATGGATATTTGGCATTAAAGAAAAGATTCTTTTGGCCCGTTGAGGCCTCTCATTGGCCCGGTGGCCCACCAGGCCTGTACAATTATAGGGGAAACACTGGTCATACCAGTCTGGTGACTTTTCATAATGACTGCCAGACCTCCTGGGCTTGAAGGATTGGAGGATATGGACTTGAGTTATACTGGTCAATGCTGCACAGTTGTCTGGTATAAAGTTATTCTTTCTTTGTTTTGGCAGCGTGTGGAGGCTTCATTGAGCTGAATGATATTGATCCTCCAGGGTACATCACTTCACCGAACTACCCTCAGAACTACCCACAGAACATTGACTGTATCTGGGTCATCACTGTGCCCAATGGAGAAGCTGTGCAAATTGACTTTGAGGATGAATTCTACATTGAGCCCACAGCCAGGTACAGCTGCTTCCTTTATTATTTTTACATTTCTTCCTACTCATTGTTGCTTAGATTTGGTGTTTTTAGTGTACAGTATTAGGAAACTGCATATCTCCTATATTAGATTGTACATGTTTATTTGTTGTCGGTTTTTTTGTATTTTTGAGCTTTGCTTTCATTTTCTAAAGTTTCATCTTATGATTCATTGATAGAAGCAATGCAATTGATTTGTACTCCCAAACCTTAAAAGATAGTTTTCTTCATTGTGATTTAAGCTCAATTTCATATGTTCTTACAAATAAGCTATACTTAGATTAATGTGACAGCTTAATAACCCTCTGGCTGATGAGGTCATGAAAGGTTGGAGACCTAAAATAGGCAATCAGTAAAACATTGTGGGAGGTATGGTGTCCCCATAGACTGTAAAAAAATATGGACGGTGTCCCTGTGACGTCACCCATTGATTTGTGAACTGCCATTTTGAGGCCTCAAATATAGCAATTTGACCATCACCATCTTGTGGAGTCGCCCCCTGCTGGCCATTAGAAAGAATGCAGGTTTAACGTACTTCCGCACTGGCTTCACTTTTCAAACCGGGAGCTACCCGCTTGGATGTCCTGAAACCCAACCCTTTACGTAAACCTAAAAATGCTCACACTCTGACATCATGTAGCAGTTCCTTGGGGATTATGACCTTCACAACTTCTGTTTTCATTAAAACAGTGATAATTTTGGAAATAATGGTGCTGTGTTCTTCTCTGTAATTCTTAGTTGTGTGTACGACTATTTGGAGCTGCGTGATGGTGCAACGTCTAATGCTGACTTAATTTCCCGGCTCTGTGGCAACACCCGACCATCTACCCAACATTCAACAGGGTCCTTCATGCTGCTCAGATTTCGCACTGACATCAGTGTCACGCACAAAGGATTCAAAGCAAAGTACTCCATAGGTAGGCAAGAAGGTCTGCAAATCCAGGGCTTGGTTTTATGATATGGAACCAGTTCTAATTATAACATAGTCGGCTCAGACCTAACACACAAAAAACATGTTCTATAAAAGTACACAGACACACACACTTTGAGTAACTTAAAGTCAATTTAAGTCATGTTTTTTTTTTTTTTTTTTTGAAAATTTCACTTAAAATGTTATAGTTACTTTTTGTGACAGTATCACTGGATGAAAGAAAGAAAGAAGAAACAGGTATCATCGGATAATTCGTAATTAATTTGTAATTCAAAAACCAAAAAACGGTAAATCTGTTATTTGTTTCAAAACAAAAAACAAAAAACGTTTTTGGTGTCAGAATCAAATAACGAAAAACCAAACCCGGCCGCTTTTTGGTTTTTGCTTATTGGTTTTATCGTTATTCCTTCTTGGACTGAATATCCAGCAGGTCTGCGGACATCAAGCCAATTCGTTTTTGCGTTTGAAACCAAAAACGGAAGTCACAGGGGTTTTTCCTTTTTTCATTTTAAACCAAAAACGATATATTTCTCAACAAAAATCCAGAAAACCAAATTCAAAAGACCGTTCAATTTTGGTTTAGAAATCAAGTAGTTTTGTACGATAGCGGAAGCGGCTACATTAGCCTACCCATGATCCTCAGCGACCGTTGCTATGGAGCGACAGCCGCGCGTGTGTGTAAACGGGATGAAGACGGGGTTATAAAACTGAACTTTACATTTCATATCCCTCATTTAAGCCCTACACTTTCACTTTCGTAATTTTCATCAAACTGGACTTTAGATTGTGCATTTTATTCAACCTCCACTGTTACATGATGTAATTATTTATTAATTATTTATGTTTAATTTATTCTCTCATCACCTTTCTTATATTTCATACACTTCGTTTCTTTGTCCATAGCACACATTATTTTCCTTACAGTTCAATCTACAGTAAAGTACGTTGATCCCGATCATAACCACTAATCTGCAGTACTACATAATGTTATACTGACTATATTTTAAGGCTGTCGTTGACATCTTCACCATAGCAACGGTCGCTGAGGATCATGGGTAGGCTAATGTAGCCGCTTCCACTATCGTACAAAACTGACAAAAATACTTTATTTCTAAACCAAAATTGAGCGGTCTTTTGAATTTGTTTTTCTGGATTTTCGTTGGGAAACTAAAAAGGAATAGGTCATGTGATTTTGTTTTTCGTTTAAAATGAAAAAAGGAAAAACCCCTGTGACTTCCGTTTTTGGTTTCAAACGCAAAAACGAATTGGCTTGATGTCCGCAGACCTGCTGGATATTCAGTCCAAGAAGGAATAACGATAAAACCAATCGGCAAAAACCAAAAAGCGGCCGGGTTTGGTTTTTCGTTATTTGATTCTGACACCAAAAACATTTTTTTGTTTTTTGTTTTGAAACAAATAACAGATTTACCGTATTTTGGTTTTTGAATTACAAATGAATTACGAATTATCCGATGATACCTGGACCTATGCTATACTCATTTTTTTCTCTTAAATAAATGGTAAACTGATGCTAATACAGTTGCTCTCATTTCTCAAGAATCTCCAACTTTCTAGAAAAGCAGTCACACAAGGTCTTTTATTCAATCAGCTGTCAGCTTTTTGGTCTTTTGCTGTTTTCTCTGATGGTCTCAGTGACAAGTGACGATGATAACAGTAATGTTAAGTGTTATGTGCATTGTTGTAGTCTTTGTGTATTTATTATTATGGACTGCTGTCTGTTGGCCAAACTGCCACCCAGGGACATTAAAGCTTGACTCTTTACTCTACACAGCTACATGTGGAGGTACCTACCTAGGTCAGAGGGGTACGATCCACAGCCCTGGATTTCCAGGATCCAGTTATCCTGACAGCTCCAGCTGTGAGTGGTACTTGGAGGGGCCCACAGGGCACTTCCTCACCCTCAGTTATGGGAACTTCAGCCTGCAGACCACTCCAGGATGCTTGGCTGACTATGTGGAGATCAGAGAGTACAATGCCTCAGGTGAGAAAAAAAGAGGATTGTTTCACTTTCTTAAAAACCACATACAGAATATCAAATTAACACTGAGCTTTACATTTGCTTTGCAAAGTTTCCATCAATGATAGTTGAAAATGTTTCAGCATAGGAAAAAAGGGGTAGCACTTTACATTCCTGCTCGGCAATAACAAGGTAATAGTAGAGTAATATTGTAATTATAAAGAGGTAATAACATAATATAATAATAACTCAATTTTATGATAATATTGGATTAAAGTAAACACCAAGGAATAGTGATTACACACTTTGTAGTTACTATGACGTAGTAATGAATCAGTACTGCAAAATGCATCAATTACCTGTTTATACGTACTTTCATGGTAATATGAAAAATAAATATGATCATTTTAAATTTAATAACATGAAGCATAGCATGGAAAATGCACGAGGAACTGTAAAGAAAAAAAAGGTCAATTTGTTCTCAGATCAAAGCTGGTACACTGCTTCTTGGCACTGAAATAGGTACCTTGCTTTGGAAGAAAAAAGTTGAATTTGTTCAGTATGTGATCTCAGCAAAATTGAAAATAAATATTATTGAGTTTTTTACTGCCCATTGTATTTTAAGTTTTATGATCTTTTGTATAATGACATAAAGGATACAGCTGAGCTGCTGGATATTAATGACTCACAGTGACTGAAATGGTTGTTTTTAAAAAGACACCTTTAAGTTGGCAATTTATTCAGTGAATGCAGGAAAATTCAGGAAGAACATTGTATCAGTGAGAAGTGGATGAGTAAATCACATTTTACAAGGAAAGACTTTTAGCTATTGCTACTACCTGTAGCTTTTGTGGGGCATGCTTTAGCTGGAAGGAAGAGGTGGAGCTAGGTGACCATTCAACTTACAGGGCTGATTTTTTTTCTTTATGAATGTGGTCAAATTGTACAGATTTTATTTACACCTGCCGAGATCTGATCACAATGCGAGCCTGAACAGCTCCAGATGTAGTCTGACTGATCCGATCACATTCCTATCACAGTATGTTCTGAGTGCATTTACACCTGCATTAACATGCGTTTTTCCTTATCCAGATACAGATCACATTTTAATAATCCCATGAACGATGGGCCACAAGATGGCAGGTCACTTGAATAAGAAATAATTCATTCATTCATCACAAAATTTCATCTGTTGTATTGTGTGTTCAGGGCGCATACTGGGCAGACACTGTGGCAGTGACCTTCCAGCCTCCATGGAAACATCTGACAGTTTTGCTTATGTAAGGTTTGTCAGTGACACCAGTGGAAATGCAGCTGGCTTCAGTCTGTCATTTGAAGCCAGCACTGAAGGTAAGATAATTTTCAAAAGATTATTAGGAAAGGATTTTTTATTGCATGTTAATAATAATAATAATAATAATAATAATACATTTTATTTATAGAGTGCTTTTCAGGGTACTCAAAGACACTATACACAAGTTAAAATGATGATAGAAAACAACGCACTAAAAACATATAACACAACATTAATCACACATTAAAAGCAGTTCTGAAAAGGTGAGTTTTGATTAGTGATTTGAACATGGTGCAGTCTGTGATGTGTTTTGGGAGAGAGTTCCAGAGGCAGGGGGCAGCTATGGAGAAGGCTCTGTCACCCCAGGTCCGGTGCTTGGTCCTGAGTGGTGGAGACAGGAGGTTGGCATCAGAGGAGCAAAGGCTGTGGGGAGGAGTGTGGTGGTGGCATAGGTCAGCGAGGTATGAGTTATGCAGGGCTTTGTGAGTGAGGCAAAGTGGGAGTGGGTGAGCAGGCAAGCAGCAGAGTTATAGATGTACTGGAGTTTATTTAGGACTTTGGATGATGTGCCATAAAGAATGCTGTTGCAGTAGTCAGCTCTGGATGTGATGAAGGCATGGATCAAAGTTTCGGCAGCAGAGAAGGAGAGTGCAGGGGAGGCAGAGGGCAGTGAAACCTATGTTTTTAGGTGGAAAAAGGCAGTTTTGGTGATTTGATTGATATGGTGTTCAAAGAAGAGGTTGTCAAAAATTACTCTGAGGTTGCAGACGTGGTGAGGGAGACAGAGTGGAGTTTTCAATGGTGAGGCAGAAGCTGTGACTGTTTTTAGTGAGGGATTTAGGACCGATGGTGATCATGTTTGATTTATCACAGTTTAGTTTAAGGAAGTTGACTTGCATCCATGATTTAATTTCAGTAAGGCAGTTGGTCAGAGTGGAGTGAGTTGCAGTGGTGATGGATTTATTGGAGATGTAGAGCTGGACATCATCGGCATTGCAGTGGAAGTTGAGACCATGATGACATATGATACTACCAAGGGGGAGCATGTAGAGGATGAACAGGAGAGGACCAAGCACCGAACCCTGGGGGATTCCTTCAGACAGAGGAGTGGTGGAGGAGGTGCAGTTGTTGATGATGATGAACTGTTCTGAACTATGTGTGAGATATGACTTTAGCTAGGAGAGGGCAGTGCCGGTGATGTTGAGGGAGGGAAGAATGGTGTGGTTGATGGTGTCAAAAGCTGCAGTGAGGTTAAGAACGATGAGAATGCTGAGGTGACCAGAGTCTCAGGAAAGGAGGAGGTCCTTGGTGACTTTGAGGAGGGCTGTTTCTGTGCTGTGCTCTGAGTGGAAACTGGACTGAAATGGTTCGAACAGGTCATTGGAGATGAGGTGGGCTTTGAGTTGGGAGGCGACAACATGTTCCAGTATTTTTGACAGGAAGGGGAGATTGGATATAGGCTAAAACTTGCTTATTATATCAGGGTTGAGTCCAGGTTTTTTTGAGGATGGGGGTGACAGCAGCCAGTTTGATCGTTTGGCGGACTGAACCAGAGCTGAAGGAGGAGTTAATGATCTCCGTCATGAGTGAGGATATAGCTGGGAGACAAGTGGAGCTTCTCGTTCCTACCGTAAAGTTGGAGAGCTCCACTGGGGAAACAGGGGAGAACTGAGACAGGAGCTGAGTGGTTAAGGGGAGGGATGGGGGGGCGTAGCAGGTGAGGAGGTGGATTGGGAAGGGGAGGTGGTCAGGTTGCTGTAGATGGTGTCAATTTTTGTTTTGAAAAATTAAACAGTTGTGCTTGTTAACTATGAAGGATTTAGAGGTGTTGTCTTTGGGTTTGAGAAGTTTATTCATTGTGGAAAAGAGAGCCTTGGGGTTAGTGGAGCCAAAGTGTATGTAAGTAGTAAGTAGACCATAATGTGATGAGAATGTCTTTGTATTGTTGAAGGTAGTCTGTGTAAGCTTGGAGATGCACTGTTAAACCAGTTTTCAAGCTGGCACTTAAGGGATTTCGTTTGGTGGAGTCCAGGAGTATACCATGGAGCTGAGTGTGTGAATGAGACTGTTTTAGATTTAATGGGAGCCAGCTGATCAAGACAGGAAAAGAGTATGTCATTATAATTGATGACAAGATCGGAGGGATTATCAGACAGTGGGGGAGGGGAGGCAGAAAGAGCTGAGGGTGAGATAGACTTTCTGAAGGGTATTTTGCGTTTGTATTTTGAGATGGAGATAGGGATATCGATGTTCATAGTGACTGCCAGGTGGTCACAGATAGAGATAGAGTTGATGTATTGTAAGATCAGTGGAGCAGACCAAATCCAGGATGTGACCATGGCTGTGGGTGGGAAACTTGATGTGTTGTGTGAGGTGAAGCATTGTATCAGTTCCAGGAATTCTATGGCAGATTTACAGTCAATGTCATCAATGTGGATATTAAAATCACCCAGGAGGAGAACAGTAGGTGAGATGGCATATAGCTGGGTCAGAAAATCAGAGAAGTCGTAGAGAAAGGAGGGGTTTAGCTTGGGGGGGCAGTAGATAACAGCTTTGACCAAAGGAGTGGGACTAGAGAGTTTGAACATGTTGTAAATACATTGTACGTAGTAGTAGTGCTGCTTGAAAGTTTGTGAACCCTTTAAAATTTTTTGTACATCTGCATAAATATGACCTAAAATGTGATCAGATATTTACAAGTCCTAGATAAAATGAACTAGATAAAAAAAAACAGATCACAAAAAACTAGATAAAATGAACCCAATTAAACAAATGAGAATTCAAATTCATTTTTTCATCTTTTTCATTTATTTCTTGAGGAAAATGATCCAATTTTACATATTTGTGGGAGGCAAAAGTATGTGAACCCTTGCTTTCAGTAACTGGTGTGACCCCCTTTTGCAGCAATAACCTAAACCAAACGTTTCCGGTAACTGTTTATCAGCTCTGCACATTAGCTTGGAGGAATTTTAGCCCATTCCTCTTTACAGAACAGTCTCATCTTGGAGATTTTGTTGGGCTTCTTTGCATGAACTACATGCTTCAGGTTCTTCCACAGCATTTCTTTAGGATTAAGGTCAGGACTTTGACTCAGCCATTCTAAAACATTATTATTTAACCACTCTTTGTGCGTTTAGTGTTGTTGTCTTACTGCATGACACACTTTCTGTTGAGCTTCAGTTCACAGACAAATACTTTGACATTTTCTTGTGGAATTTTCTGGTACAACTCAGAACTCATAGCTCCATCAATGATTGCAAGCTGTCCTGGTTCAGAGGCAGCAAAGCAGCCCAAACCATGATACTACCACCACCATGTTTCACAGATGGGATAAAGGGGACGTATTATGCTTTTCCTTATTTTCAGACATATTTATAATGTCACAATGTCAGATGTTCATGTTAAAAGTGGCCGACATGTCAAATAACAAGGTAAACGTATGTAGCAGTAATCCCTGTGAGCAGAAAGCCCCGTCTTCAGACTGCTCTGAACGTTAAGTTTCCAACGTTTTTTTCTACTTTCAGCCCGAGCTGACGTCAGTTTGTGACAGATTTCTTGATATTGACATCTGCTTCGTGCACAGTGTGCGAGTTCACTGCTCCGCTCCGGGAGTAGTTACACCAAGCCACGACTCCATTACACAGCACAGCAAAGTAAAATAAGTACTTTACTTGTTGGAGGTGTGCTGGTTGTCATAAAACATCTCACTGTTTCTGCTTGTACTCTTCCTCCCTGCATTATTTCTAACTGATCCGCTGAACAAATAGCTCCAAATAGCTCCATATGTTGTTGTTTCGACCGGTTTTCAGCACCGCTAAGGAAGCTCTGCTAATTCAGTGAGGAACACGTTTTTACTTCCTGTAAAATCTTCACAATAAAACTCTGTTAGTCATTTTTAAAAGCTTTTAATTTGAAGCAGTAAAGCAGGAAATGTTTGGTTTACATTGACAGTGAAGTTACACAACTCAGATATGGAAAGCTGGCCAATCAGAACAGAGTGGGCTCATCGGGAGGGGAGCCTAAAGAGACAGGAGCTAAAACAGAGTGTAAGAGAAACTATGTATGTTGAGGGGCTGCATGAAGGACCAGTATAAGATAAATAAGGAGTTTTTTGAACTGTAAATCATGCAGAGCTACTCTAGTGAAGTCCAAAATAAAAATTTAGAGCTGAAATGAGCATAATATGTCCTCTTTAAGTTTCTTACGCTGGAATGCAGTGTTTGCTCATCGCCAAACATGACACTTCTCATTCAAGCCAAAAAGTTTGATTTTGGTCTCATCCAGCCACAGAACATTGTTCCAATCACCTTCTGGTTATCCACGTAGTCTTGAGCCGTAGACGGCAGCAATATTCTTTTTGGAGAGAGGTGGCTTTTTTTCTTGCAACTCAGCCATGCACGCCGTTGATGTTCAATGTTCTCCTGATGGTGGACTCATTAACACCAATTATAGCCAGTGCAAGAGAGACCTTTAGTTTCCTAAACATTACCCTGGGGTCCGTTGTGGCCTCCTGGACTATTACATGCCTGCTCTTGGTGTGATTTTTGTTGTTCCACCACTCCTGGGGAGGGTAACAATGGTGTTGGATGTCTTCAATTTGTACATGATCTGCCTGACAGTCGACTGGTGGAGTCCAAACTCTTTAGAAATGATTCTTTCCCGCCTGATGACTAACAGCAACTCTTCTTCTAAGGTCCTCAGAAATATCCTTTGTTTGAGTCATGACACATTTCCATAAACCTGTATTGTGAAGCTCAGAGTTTGACAGTGAGGACCCAGATTTCTCTTCTTTGCATAAGGCAGGGCCTCCTAGACCCACACTTTATTGTCATCCCATTGATTAAAACACCCGACTCTAATTTCCCCTTCAAATGAATTGATAATCCTATAGGTTCACATACTTTTGCCACACACAAATATGTAACATTGGATCATTTCCCTCAATAAATAAATGAACAAGTGTAAAGTTTTTGTCTCATTTGTTTAACTGATGTCTCTTTATCTAGTTTTAGGACTTGAATGGAAATCTGATCATGTTTTAGGTCAGATTTATGCAGAAATAGAGCAAATTCTAAAGGGTTCACAAACTTTCAAGCAGCACTGTATATAAATATATAATAAATATTATGGGCTAGGATAGATATGTACAATAGAACATATATAGCGGGGTGATATACACAGATTAAATAAGGAAATAAATAGGGACATATACAAATTAGCGGAGGTACAGTCACAATGTTTCACAGTCCATGCTTGGAGTTCAGCAGGGGAACAGCAGAATGAAAAAACGGTTCTTGAGCTTGCTGGTGTGAATGTTTAGTTTGTGGTGATAATCTAAATTGTAACTATTGAACCTGTCATGTAAAAAATGATATTTTGAAACAATTGAAAGATGATTTGAAAGTTTTTATATTTTTGTCATTTATGTTATTTGGTAAATTTACATGACAATATGATTTGTTTCGTGTATGATCTCAAAATCAGACATTCACATTCTGGATCATGTCATGTTATGTTATGTGATTTCCCATATTGTGTTTTTTCACTCACCTCCACACCTCACCAGTCCAGTCGGCCAGTAATATGGCTCTGTTTTACCCGCTCTCTAAGAGTCCAGCCATGTTACATTCTTATATTATCTGACACAAAAATCAGTATGCTGTCTGACGCTGACAAGTGAGGAGCAGGGAGAAGTTCAACCTCCGTCTCATAAGCCCTACCACAGGCAGTTTGGCCATGTTTAAGTCCCCGTCCATCCAGATTCACATTATGTGCCATTGTGAAGCTGAAAAACTATCTTCATTCTTCTTATGCTTCCCAAGGAAACCATCAGGGGTCCAATGATTAAATGACTCTGTAGACCACAGTCTCACAGTAACTGAGTTGGCCAAAGCCGGGTGTCTATTTATTCTCTTTTCTTTACTTTTTTTGACTGAGGTTTTGGGGTTTTGTGGATTGAGTGCACTAAACTGAACTGAACTTCCTTGTTATGAGTTTGTTTATGAGACACCAGGAAAACCTGAAGTGGATTATTTTGTAAACTCAACTGAACTGAAATGAACTGATAACCAGGAAAACTCAAAGTGGAGTATTTGTGTGTCATTAAAATCTGAAGTGAATATATGGACCTAAACTGAACTATAAAGGATTTTGCTTTCTTACTACCTTTGCCCTGATATAATCTTTTGAAATTTTGACTGGTGGTGTGGTTAAGATTATTTAAACTGATTTCTTCCACCGCTTTACAATTATTTATAAATTAATTTGTTTTGAAACATTTCCTCAAACTAAATGCATGTATCCTTTGTGGGGTTTGATACTGAGTCTGACTCAATTGAGTCTTACTGGTCTAAGTTTGTTCGAACCGCTACATTAATAAATGGCTCCCATGACAAAATAATTAAAAAATAAATAAAAGGACTAAACCAAAATAAGAGACTATGTTTTGGGAAAGGTGTTTTATTGCAATTTGAAACAAAAGAAATAATAACTGGAATTGTGTGTGAGCAAACAATTGCTTTGGCTCTGGAGGACATCTTGGAGATTTCCTCTGAGGAAGACAAAACAGGACCTGATACAGAAAGTTCTGTGCTAGACAATGGAGTGTTAAGGGACCCTCAACAAATCTCTGGTTCACCAAGAACAGGTTACTCATTCTTGGACATGGATTTCTCTGGCAACTCAGACCTGACGCTGCCTCTGCTTTCTATTCCTCAAGGTAGTGCTGCTTCATCAAATGCCACAACTTCATGCACTCAGCACAGGAATCTCTGCATTTACACTAACAGGAAAAAATCCATTCCCTTAAATGGAACAGAGCGGCCAAAAGGAGGAGCTCAAGCTCACTTTGACTGGACTTTCAAAAGACATCACCACATACTATGATGAGCAAATGCAACAATTGAAGTCAGCCATGGACAAGCAATTCAACTACATCCATTATCAATATGTGGCTAAATTGAACTGGCATTTAAAGCACCACCATACAGAACTATTGAAAGAGCTGAAGTCACATGGTACAGAGTGTCACTCACCCACAAACTGAGGTTTGGAAATGCTCCCAATGTCTTGAAGGTATGGTCAGTGAGATGTCCACTATCATTACACCCATTAAACCACCTACAGCCAGACTTAACCTGTGGATAGGCATTCCCTTATACCTAGCGAATGGGGAACAGGACTATCCACTTTGATGGACTGAGGTGGAGATATGACTGCATGGAAAGACATGGTTAATACCCTTGCTTGAGCTTTTTCCTCTCCAGCACTAGCTTGAGGATTGGATTTTGCGTTCTTCAGTGGGATGCAAATTCAAGATTCCCATCTGGAAGGGGAAATGAGAGAGATGCTGCAATACAACAACAATGTCTGTACCACCAAAGTTGGACACACTGGTTTGCTCAAATACCAAATATTTCTGACTGATGATTTGCCTATAAAACAGAAACCTTACCGTCTCTCTCCACCAACGCAGAAGGTGTTAAAAGAGATTGTGGATGAAATGTTGGAAGGTGATGTGATAGAACCTCCATCTTCACCATGGGCTTCTCTAGTGGTAATCGTCCCCAGGAAAAGTGGAAAACCCAGGTTCTGTGTGGATTACAGAAAACCCAATGCCAGAACACATACTGATGCTTATCTCATTCCTACCATCCAGGAAATCTTTGAGTCCCTTGCTGGAGCCACAGTATTCTCAGCTTTAGACCTCAACAGTGGATACTGTCAAGTGGAGATGATCATCCGAATTTTGATCTTCCATTCCTGGTCTACACGGATGCCTATGAGGTAGGCCTTGCCACTGTATCAGTCCAATGGACTGACCTAGGAAATAAAGAAATCCTGGCTTATGGCAGCCATAGTCTCAGTCCAGCTGAAAAAACTACTCTGCCATGGAGCTTGAATGTCTGGCTTTAGTTTGGGCTGTGGAGAAGTGGAGAGTTTACCTGGATGAACGCCTTTTTACGGTGGTTACAGACCATTTTTCACTCCCATTAGTGTTCAAAACCACCAAACCCACCACCAGACTGATCCAGTGGGCTCTCGTGCTCGAGGAGTTCACCTTCACTGTGGAGTACAGAAAAAGCAGATATAACACAGTTCCAGATGCCCTGTTTAGAGCTTCAAGTGATAGTAATGACTCTACTCATGGTCCCCTTTGTGCCAACATGGTGTCTGCCACAATGGAGTCCTCAGAGGACTTACCCATCACAATCCATGTAGTGTGGAATGCCCAGAAGAATGACCCTGAATGTCAGACCCTCTACCAAAATATTGTAGAGAACGGTGAAATACAGGTGAACAACAGTACCCTCTTTACCATCTTTGAGGATTTAATCTACCTGGTTGTAAGTTTGCCTTATAAAACCTTGTACCAGATATACATATCTGAGAGTCTTCGTTCATAGTTTCTGATGACATTCTACCAAGACTCCCTCGTCGGCCACTTCGGTAGATACAAAACCTACCGTAGGATGGAGAGGCTTGTTTACTGGCCAAAACTGAGCAGAGATGTTGAGCAGCATGTGACAAATTGCCAAATTGACTGGACTACATCCTTTCTGACAGAGGCTCCCAATTTGTGTCCTCCATCTTCCAAACTACCTGCAAAACATGGAATGTGTCAGACAAATTTGACAGAACAAGTAAACCGTACCTTAAAGATTATGATAGCCTCCTATGTCGGCTTCAGGCATAAACACTGGGACAAACACCTTCATGAGTTCAGGTTTGCCTTGAACCCTGCTGTACAGGAGTCCACAGGAGTTACCCCGGTTGAACGTCAACCTCCACTGACCACTCAGGGGACTACTGGCTGGATATCAACTGAGAGGTTGTGTTGCAGGAGAGTAGAGAAGACAGACGGGTTGCACACATCTCCTGCCTCAAACCCTGCTATCCAACTGCACAGCAAGTGGAAGAGCAGCAACGGCGGCGGTTGAAGGAGATATTTGAGGCAGAAACTGAGAATGAGGATTTCTTTGGATTTCCAATGGGCCCTGCTACACCATCTGGTTCCCCTGGGAAATTGAAAGCATGGATAACCGCTGTCGCCAAGTGCTTGCTCATGGGGGAATTGTTGGGTCTCTGTAAATTAAAGAGTACGGTCTTGACCTGCTCTATGTGAAAAGTGCCTTGAGATGACTTCTGTTGTGATATGGCGCTATATAAATAAAGATTGATTGATTGATTGATTGATAGACTTATAAACAAAGTAAAAAAAAGACTGACATTGTCATTGCCTTACTCTAAAGGCTGTGTTTTTTTTGTTTTGTTTTTTTTTCCCTCAAGGAGGGGAGAGTGCGGCAATCACCCAAATTATAACTGTTGATGGTTATATTAATGTTTAATTGATGCAGCCAAGTGCTGTACCTCCTCCCTGTGGCTGATTCATCTTTGTTGCTGTTGCTGTTGTTGCTGTTGTTGGGGGCTGCATTGTGGGGTTTGTAATCTGTGATGACTTGTATGCCTTGCCAGATGCGCTGTGGGTCAGTGCTGTTGTGAAAGTGTTCCTCAATCTGGAGTTTGTGTTCATTTTTGGCTAACCAAACATGAACACGTGTTCATGTTTGGCCAATCTGAAGAAGGGCTAACCCTTCTTCAGATTGTGGGCTAACCCTTCTTCAGATTGTGCTGTGCTTTCAGCGCGTTTTTTTGTTTCTAAAGTCAGACAAAGGAGCAAACAAGAAGTATATTTGTTTACAGTTCATAAATACTACATTCTAACCATCAGTCAGTGTAAGCTGCTGACTACTTATTATTAATTATTATTAATCTATATTCTTAAGTCTATTGTCTTGCAAAGTCAAAATAAATACAGGTTAATGACAGCATGTGTGACACATGGATGGGTTACAAATGAAAGGAAAAAACATCATAAAGTATCTTGTTTTGATGTTTTGATGATGGTGGTGGAGAGCACTGTCTAACACGTTGGTCCAAAATCTCCCATAGGTGTTCAATTGGGTTGAGATCTGGTAACTCCGAAGGCTATAGTATATGATTCACATCATTTTCAAACTCATCAAAGCATTCAGTGACCACTCGAGCCCTATAGATAGGGGCATTGTCATCCTGGAAGAGACCACTCCCATCAGGATAGAAATGTTCCATCATAGGATAAAAGTGATCACTCAGAACAACTTTGTATTGATTTGCACTGACCCTTCCCTCTAAGGGGACAAGTGGACCCAAACCATGCTAGCAAAATGTTCCCCACAGCATAACAGAGCCACCAGATCCTCTCACTATAGTCAAGCATTCAGACCTGTGCCAGTTTTTCCTTTAATTTGTCACCTGTCTGTATCAATATGATATGAACGTTATACATTTATTTATATATATGTTGATATTTTTAAATATACATTTATTTAGCTCACAGAGATAAATAAATGTATATTTAATCACATCAGAAGATGTTATTTCTCATATTGAAAGACTCTGTTTTCCTCTTCCTTTCCTCCTCCTGCAGCCTGTGGAGGAGAGCTGAATGCTCCCTCAGGAACCATCTCCTCTCCCAATTACCCCAACTTGTATCCACACAGCAGGGTGTGTCGCTGGGAGCTGGTGGTGTCACCAGGCCGCAGGATTACTCTCACCATCAATGACCTGCGGCTGGAAGGCTCTGGTACTTCCTGTGCATTTGACTTTGTTGATGTGAGTCCCTCTCTAACAGTATTTCCTTATGTGTCATTATCACATTAACATACCTTGAAAGTATTTGTATCATGCATCATTGACCAAATAATTGTAAGTTATACCACACACTGTTTTAAAGGCAGCTGAAAAGATGAGATGAGATAACTGACAATAATAAAAGGCCAAATTTCCATGTTTACCTTACCTTACTGGGCATTTGATAGTTTCTTACTTTATTGTCACTGTTTGTGATCACTGTTTAGGTTATCACTACATCTTAGGGTTCTTTACAATCCTGTAAAGCTGCCTTGTTACACACTCTGTGCCCTTGTGTCTCCATGAAAAAACTCTGGGTCCTCCAGGTACTGAATGGTTTGGCAGTCGATGCGCCTCTCCTGCAGCGTTTTTGTGGTACAGTAGCAGCAGGCACCCAGCTGCACTCCTCCGGCAACACCATGACTGTTGTGTTCCACACTGACGCTTCAGTGTCCAATGGTGGCTTCATGGCTTCTTACTCCTCAGAGGACCCTGCAGGTTAGACGCTCCCCTAGTCAAAACTAAAACCAAAGTCCTACACACATTTTCATAACTATCAAAAAAATTTAACTGTGTCTAGATGGTATACAGTCAGGACATAGATGTCCTGCAAATTTAAATTGTTGTTTCCCATTTCCTTTATTAGTTATTAGTAATCTGGACCACTGGTGTTCAGTTACATAAGTCACTATTGGGAGGCCTTTTAGATTAAACTGGCATAAACTTCATTTTGAAAGCCTCTTTGCCATTTTACTATTTATTAAACCAGCCCAGCATAACTGGCAAAGGTGGTGGTTCTAAATTATTTTTTAAAAGTAAATACACTTAATGTTTACTTGGCCTGATCAATTCACATGAAGCCCTTGCCTTCATAATTCATGATAATAAACTGTTAGACGATACCAATACCATTCAACTTAACAGTTAGGAAATTGCTTGAATATTTACTGAAGTAATACTTATTCAATTAGTTTGCTGAAAAATCCATTATTGGACTGGATGTTTGAGATATTTATCACCCTGTAGCTAACAAAGGGTAATCCCTCCCTCCCTCCCACCCATGTGGCGCCCAGTTCCCTCTCCTCCCAACCCACAATAGTTCATTGATACATGCTGGAGAAATGCATAATATTACAACATTACATCAACTTACAATTGCATATCTTATAATGTCACATGAAAACACATTCAAACCAGCATCTGTTTAACCTCTGCTATTACAGAGGCCCATGACTGGACAGTAGATTCTTTAGCTCCGTGTATTCTAGCTATGGATTGTTTCATGTATAAAATACTTAGGAAAGAATTCATCTATTGAGTATAAGTAATGGAATGAGGAGGTTTCCATCTAAGAGCTAGCATTTTTTCCACTGCAATAATACCTGCAAATAAGATAAAAAATTTGGTAGATGGCAGGTTAAGTGTTGAAGTATCATTCAGAATCAACAATCTGGGGCAACATGGAATATGCTCCCCCAGAAGATTAGATAATGCAGAAGTTACAACTTTCCAAAATGCAGCCACACCAGGGCACTCCCAGTACATGTGTACAAAAGAGCCCACACAGCCTATAGTACATAGATGACAAAACGGAGAGGGTGAGAGTTTCATAAGATGGAATTTTCTAGGGGTAAGATAAAGTCTATGTAAAAAATTGAAATGGATAAGTTTATGGTTAGGATTTTTAGATGTGTGGTCCAGATTATCCCAAACTGTAAACCAATTGATCTCACCACCAAGATGTTCAAACTCTCTTTCCCACACCTGATGAACAGTGAGAGGACCACACGAAGAATTCAGTAACAAGTTATAGACCTTGGAAACTAAACCACTTGACTGAACTCCCACATTAAATAAAAGATGGAGTTCATGGGTATAGAGAGGTTGCTTCCAGGGAACACCATGAGCATGCTTGGATGCTCTGAGTTGTAGGTATAAGAAAAAGGAGAAGCCAGGTAGGTTATATGTTATTCGCAAATCATTCGCATCACTATATTAATTAATTACGTCTCTATTGTGGGCACCACCTCCTTTTTGGTTAGGATATGTTAGTGCCAGGAGGAAGCACTAATCCTTAATCCTTAATCCTAATCCATCGTAAATTCTTGTCCCAAACAGTGACCTTTGTTTACTGCAGCTCAAATAAACAACCACTTTTTGGATAAATGAAGACATTTATTAATACTTTATCGTCTTGAGGATACATGATAAACCACAAGACAATATTTAGAAAAAATG
Organism: Thunnus thynnus; assembly: GCF_963924715.1. NCBI lineage: Eukaryota > Metazoa > Chordata > Actinopteri > Scombriformes > Scombridae > Thunnus > Thunnus thynnus. The sequence goes on from NC_089537.1 coordinate 27,599,070, forward strand.
AATGCATGAATGTGTGTGAATGGTTAGTTCCCTCTGATGGGCAGGTTGGGGCCTTGCATGGTAGCATTCAGCATATGAATGTGTGTGTGAATGGGTAAATGTGACACGTAGTGTAAAAGTATGCTTTTCTTTAAAACCATAGTACAACCTCCTAACGGTGATATTCTCATCAAGGGTGAAAGCATTGACAGTCACTGATTTTAAATATCTTGGTATGACATTGGATTCAAATTTGAACTTTAAGAAACAGGTCAAAAAATTGTTAAAACCATAAAGTACAACTTGAGTACAAATTTTAGACATTAGAAACTGGCTCTCTTTGGACACAGCCGATATATTTGTGCATGCTATCATTCTTTCTTCTTTTATTGCATCACATGTTGAGGGCAGGCTGGAGAAACAGCCCTAAAACCTCTTGAGTCTTTATACAAACAAACTCTAAAAACTCTTGACAAAAAGCCAATGCATTTCCATCACTGTAGGGTACTGGGGAAATACAATTTACTGAGATTTGAAAATTTTAGATTATTCTCAAATTTGTGCCTGGTTTATAAAATTTTAAATGGTTTTGCCCCTCCTCCACTATGTGACCTTATGCACACTCGCTCAGTAAGTTCTATTAGATCTTCCAGAATATCCTCTATACAAGATTGTACCATACCATTTCGTAGCACTGCATTTGGGCAGTCAGCTTTCTGTGTGAAAGCCACAACTCAGGGGAACGTCCTACCTGATGATATGAACAGCTGCAGTTCCATCAGTACATTCAAAACCAAATTTAAAAATCTGCTAAAAACTACTCAGCTCTGTGATCACTGAATCTAAATTTCATTTCATGGTTTTCTCATGAACACAAATAATCTTAATTTGACAAGCTTACATTATTAATTTCTAGTTGACATTGTGGGTGTATATGATGTGCTATTGTGTGTAGCTTTGTATTTTGTATAATGTGTCCTGTGTGTTTTTTGCTTTGTACTGTTTGTTATTGTGCTGTTATATGTTTTAATTGTAAGGGACTGCAGATGAAAATTAGTTTAATGATGTTCTTCAAGTGTTAACATTTATGTTTAAAACTGTACATTGTCCCAATAAATACAATATTCAAAGCGCTTTGAGTGGTCAGAAGATTAGAAAGGCACTATACAAGTACAGTTATTTTTTTTTACCATATATGATTAAAGTTAACAGTTATGTGATTAGATTAAACCTTCAGAAACATATTCAAATATAAATTCAACACAACTCTTACTTCATGACAAAAAAACAGTCAATATGACTATTGTTTAATAATACAAGAAAACTTCAACCTGAAACTCTTCAAACATTATATCTTAACATTCCTATTTCTTCAGAAAAATCACTCTTTCAATACAAGTACTTATTTATGTCTTGAAAACACTATACTACTTCACATTTTGCAAAAGAAGACGTGCTGCCTTCAGATGACTGAGCAGAAAAAGGGAGTTAATTTTGAGCATGTAAAACATCTAACTTCACCATGTTAAACCAAAGACGTGTTTGGTAAGGGTGATATGTTAAGTCTTTTCTCACCATCTATTTGAATCTATCTGTGGGTAGTTGGCTACGGAATACATCATCATTTATAAATTGTGCATCACACTGATAAGAGAGTTAATATATCTCTCTTCCTCCACTACAAGAGGATCTCAATTAACCCATGCTCCCACACATGGTGGGAACAAATTAATAACATCTGGACTGACAAAGAATAGTTTTTGAATTTCAGGAAGAGAAAAGGCACATTTGTGCATTTGTGTGATTTACTTTGGCCCTACTTGATCTGTCAGAACACATAGTGCAGAAGACCCCTGTCTGTAGAGATTTGAATTGCAGTTTGCTTGTGGAGACTAGTGACTGTTGTGGAAATTTTCTCGTGAGAAAGAGGCACATGGAGACATAAAGAAAGCATTAAACATTGTTACTTGTTGAAGCAGTTGTAGACACTGTACAGTCCATCACATCATCAGTAACAATTATACAAATGTCCACACACAAACAAAAATACAATCATCTTGTATTTTTGGAGAGAAAGCATGTTGTTCAGCTGGCTCTTTCCCTAAAGCCAGCCCTTTCTCTAAAGATTGTGAACCCAAACTAGACAGCTTTATACCTCTCCAGAAGCAAAGCTAAAAACAGTCTGGTCTGACCTCTCCCAGAGGTCAGCAAGCAATCCTCAGATACAAACAGGTTCAAGAGTTCAACTAGCCTAGGAGTAGGATTTCTTCACCAACATGTATCCCCAAAATGACAATGACATTACATCACATTCAGTTGATAACAAACATTGACTCCTTAGTTTGACAACATTTGTAACATATATACAAAAGATTTATAAAATGATAACCTACCAACCTATTCAATTTTCTTTCAAATGACCAACCTTGAGTACAGATCTATTTCCCACCTTTTTGGCATTTGTCTACTTGTTGCATCATCACCCAGCATGTTGTTATAGCAACAAATGTAATTATGAAACCACGCTGCATCAAAACACCCACTGCAGCTGATTTTAGGAAAATCGTGCAAGGTTTTCATGACAAGTGGAGATTCCCTAAAGTTGCTGGTGCTATTGGTGAATTATGGTACACACATTAATATCAACGGACCACCCAGTGCACCAGCAGACTACTACAATCAAAAGGGACAGTATTCAGCCATTTTATAAGGTGTGGTAGACAAATAGCATGTATTTTGGGGATTTAAATGTTGGACAACCTAGCGAAATCCATGACGCACATGTTTTTGTGCTTTTGTCGCTTTATGATCGAGGCCATGACAACAGACTATTACCAAGATAGATGGAAACATTTGAGGGAATAGATGTGCCTCTGGTCATTCTGGGCGACTCAGCCTATCCATTACTCCCCTGGCTTATGAAGCTTTTTCCAGAATTCAGAGGGGCTGTACAGTTCAACTGTAATCAGCAGCTGAGTCAGGCATGGATGACTGTAGGAAGAAGCTCTGGATGCCTCAAAGGCCGATGGAGTTGCCTCCTTAAACAAAATGAGACACACATTACCCTTGTCAGCTGCATAATCTCTGGATGCTGTGTATTGCCTAACAAAAGTTATGCAATACATAGTATATTCACAATGAACAATTGAATGAGAGAGGCAACGATGAAGATGATGAAGTTGATGAACTGGGCAATGACGAAAACTTTGAGCAGAGAAAGGAGGGGTCATGAGATCAGGAATGCACTGTATGCCTACTCTTCAACGATATAGCTCATTTATACCATGAAACAATGCTGCAATCTTTAACTGTACTGTGTTGCCTAGAGGCAGTCATACAACTCAGCACAATAACTAATTACATGTACAGTATGTGGAGCCAATGTTCAGCCACATACAGGTAGTGACAGCTGAAATGTAAATAAGTTAGACAATTCCTAACTGTAACAAAAAGTTTATTGCTGAGGTAGCGGAGTTTCATATCACAAGAAAGTTTTTCTTTTTGACAAAACATCTCAAAACATTCAGCAAAATGTTACTTTAGCAAACATTCAAGGTTTTCTCAGTGTTGAGTTTTCAACAAAGTTAAGTGCAATGAAAGTGCAAAATGAAAATAAATAACAAAATAAAGTGCAAGGCCGAATTGTTCATTCTCTTATTTCTTTCACTGTGCAAACTGCTACAAATTATCATCAGTGCCTTGAATCTGCTCTATACAAAAAAGAAAACAAAATGTACATGTGTGGCCATTGGTAAATGTGCACCTATAAAATATCAATTTGTTTTCAATCAAGAACTGCTATCAGCAAAAATAGGATTATCTTGTAGTGGCTGTATAACCCTCTATAATATATATATATATATATATATATATATATATATATATATATATTTACAAATTGTAGACATGCTGGTTAGTGTTGTGTAGTCCTTGGGCCATAGGTGACATGGACTGCTGTGGCATAAGTGAGTGATGCATAGGCCAGGCACTAGCAGTGGTTGACCCATGGGAGCTGGTTGAATCCAGTGTGGTGATTGTTGGTGCTTATATTGACCAAGACGAAAAGCAGTGATGACAGTGACCATTAGGTGCATAAACATCTGATGATTTGCGTGTTGCTGAGCTTGCGTAGGCTGGAATCTCCTTTCCTCTGCCTCCTGTTGTGTCCTCAACAGTCAAATCGAAGGCCTCATTTTTCTGTTTTTGATGTTTCATACAGTTCATCTAGCTGCCTTCTCTGTTGAGTCATGTATGACTGTAGCCCACTATCAGCTAAACTAGTTTTGTAGTTTAAAGTTAGTGAAATAAAATTGAGCCAGCCTACCCTGACACACAAATGACAATGTGTTAAACAAGGGCTTGAAGCGAAACAATATTACTCCAGTCGTTGACCTGGAAGACGAGCAGACCATGCTACAAAGCAAGACAGCAGAAGCAGATATAATGCCAATAACACATGCTATGAATGTGCAGCACAGGAAGACTGTAAAAATACACACTTTTGCTGGGAGACCAGATCACAAGGAAACACGGCAGACATGCCAGTACGCCAAACTGTGCACACACCAGCCGCACAGAAATCATGCTCCACAAAGAGGAAGAAATGTCCATCCAAGGAACAGTTACCTGCTTAAGTATAGCGCTGAACCACCCAGTAATCAGCGCACAGCGGATTCACTGAATCCACCTGGTGACAATTCAGTGCACCAGGAATAAAAAAAGGAGAAAACCTTAATCTGCCACAAAGGCAACTTACCTCATTGCTAGTCCTGGTCAGACCGTGGTTCATTGTCTGGCTAGCTGCTACTACTAGAAACAGTTGGCATGCTCTGCCTCATCCCAGAATGCAAAGCACACCTGATCTGATCTTATTTATTTATTGGGACCATGTACAGTTTTAAACATAAATGTTATCATTTGATGTACTGTATCAGAGTTAGCTTATAGCTAATTTTCATCTTCAGTCCATTCGGCAGGTCACAATTAAAACATATTACAGAACAGTGACAAACAGCACAAGCAAAAAACATACAGGACACATTATACAAAATACAAAGCTACACACAATAGCACATCATATACACCCACAATGTCAACTAGAAATTAATAATGTAAACTTGCCAAATTAAAAACAAGATTATTTGTGTTCATGAAAAGACCATGAGATGAAATTTAGATTCAGTGGTTACAGAGCTGAGTAGCTTTTAGCAGACTTTTTAATTTGATTTTAAACATACTGATGGAACTGCAGCTCTTCGTATTGTCAAGTAGGGCATTCCACCGAGTTGTGGCTTTTACAGAGAATACTGACTACCTAAATGCAGTGCGACGAAATGGTATGGTACAATCTCATATAGAGGATATTCTGGAAGATCTAATAGAACTTACTGAGCGAATGTACATAAAGTCACATAGTGGAGGAGGGACCATGTCATAGACAAGGCAGAAATTTGAAAATAATCAAAAATTCTCAAAGTTCAGTGAACTGTATCTCTCAAGTACCCTACAGTGATAGAAACACATTGGCTTTTTGTCCAGAGTTTGTAGATATTGTTTGTATAAGGACTCAAGAGGTCTTATGGCTGTTTCTCCAGCCTGCCCCCAACATGATGACATAATACAATAAGACATATGGGAAAGAATCACATCATATCATATCATATAAATATCTTGGTTGTGTCCAAAGAGAGATAGTTTCTAATATGTCTAAAATATGCTGAGTTGTACTTTATGGTGTTAACTGTTTTTTTAAACATGTTTCTAGGAGTTCAAATTTGGATCCAGTGTCACACCAAGATATTTAAAATCAGTGACTATGTCAATCCTTTGACCTTTGATGAGAATATCAGCATTAGGAGGTTGTACCATGGTTTTATAGAAAAATATGCCTTTGTCTTGTTTACATTTAGATTCAGACTTGATTGATGAAGCCAATGTGTAGTTCTTTCCAACACAATTGTTAGCTCAGCAGCTGCTAAATCAGCTGTTTTTGCATGTATGTACACAACAGTGTCATCAGCATACATTTGTAGCTCTACATCATGACACTGTTGAAAGAGATCATTAATATATACGCTAAATAATAGGGGACCTAACACTGACCCTTGTGGAACACCCATTGTGCACTTCACGCTACTGGACAGTGTGTCACCAACTTTAACACATTGTATCCTATTAGATAAATATGAAGACATCCATGCAAGTGCACTAGATGAGAAGTTAAATTTAGTTAGTTTCGATATTAAAACATCATGTTGACTGTGTTGAATGCTTTACGCAGACCTAAAACTACAGCGCCAGCTACTCTCCCATTATCTAGTCTTGAATTAAATGAATGAATGAATTATTATTATTAATGAATTATTTGCTATAAAGCCAAATTGCATATGATGTAGACCAAAATTGCTTGTATTAAGATATGTTGTCAGTTGTTCAATGACAACTTTCTCAGCAACCTCTGAGAGTACTCGCAGTATACTTATGGGTCTGTAGTTACTGGCTTCAAGGCGGACTCCAGATTTAAAAATGGGCATAGCAATGGCACATTTCCAGTCATCAGGAAAGGAGCTGTATTTAATAGGCAAGTTAATTAAATGAGCAATGGGGGGAGTTAAAATATCTTTGTGTGATTTAATAAACATGGTGTCAAATTGTAAAGCATTTGTACTTTTGGAATTTTTTAAGGAATTGATGATTTTGTTTACTTGTAACTCATTAGTCTATACAAGCTTGAAAACCTGGCCTGTAGCGTCTATAGGAACAGTATCCAATTTTCGCACATTTTTTTCCTAGCTCATATACAGACTCAAGAAAAAAATGATTAAAGACAGAAGAAACAGCAAGATGAACTTCAATTAACTTTTCCTGTATTTTGAGTTTAAATCTCCTAAAAATTTTGGCTTCCTCCTTATGAGAATATCAATGTTTTTCTAGATCAATTTACTGTTGCTTTTTGCCTCGTTCAATATATTGAGATAAAAACGAGATTTAAGTTCTTTTGCCTCTTGGAAAACTTTGTTCCTTAAACATTTAGAAATCAGCATGACAGTGTCTGTTCTAGTTTTAATTTTGGTCCTTAGTGCAGCATCTCTAGATTTCATTAGTTTCCACAAATTTTCATCAAACCACGGTAAATTGTTTTTATTTTTAGATTTTATCTGTATCCTCACATTAAATTCCCTCACAGAGTTGATTCTGTGAGTAAAAGTATCATAGCCATAGTCCAGATCATCAGAAGACGGTACATAATCCCAGTTCAAACTGTTAATTTCACTGACAAATTCTTCTTACCTAGCTCTGGGTATACATTGAAGGATCATTGGCTTAGTTGCTGTGGTTCTAAATATATTTTTAGTCAGTTTTCTCACACATAGGATTAGGTTATGATCTGATAAGCCAGTGATTAAATTATAACTTTTAGTTATTCTTTCTGGTTTGTTAGTAAATATCAGATCAGTTTGTGTACTGGAGAATTTTACAATCCTCCTGGGCCTTTTACTAGTTGTCCTAGTTGGAATTTCTCTGTGATCAATTTTAGTTTTTTCCTCTTAGATTTATCCTCCCAGGTCACATTAAAATCACCCATAAGTAATAATTCTTTGTTGAGATTGCACTCTTTCAAGACTTCTGTGAATTGATCATAGAAAGTGTCATCTGCAGAAGGGGGGCTATAGACACCTATGATGTTAAAAGACATTTGTTGGGCAATACAGCAGAGAGTACCAACAGTACTCCAAAAAGCTTGCTTGTCCATGTGGTTGGGATCACCACTGGTGTTTATCCGTTCCACTTTTTCCTCGATGTTTACTCTGATGTTTACATTTGAAAACCTTGACCAGCCAGGTAGCAGAGTCAGCAGGAGGGTGAGCTGACCATTTCCCTGTCCTAGTGAGTGACTCATACTCATATGTTATCATTCTCATAAAGTCCAATAATGTCCACAATGTTCATAATGTCCAATATTATTCATAAAAAGTTCACAGAAGTGCACAAATTTAGCAGAGGTGACAGAGAGGCAATTAGATAGGTCCATGCTTTCTAGAGTCACCTGGCTACAGGAGCCATTCAGCTCAAACTTGCAGAGTACACCTAGTAGTTGGGTCCAATCAAGGTCAAATAATGTACACCCCACATGCCAACCACTCTACAGTTCGTTTGGTACCAGACCGAGACCATCTCCTCTTGAGGGACTTGGTGCAGTTGTTTTGGTCCACACCTGAGTGCAATTACTATGTTAACACCTGCCCAAACGAATCACACCAAGGGGGAAAACGAACCAGAGTTCAATTTAACCAGACTAAAAAGTGCAGGTGTGAAAATACCCTAAGTTGCCAGGTTATTTGGTACACCTAATATTGTCTAAAACATGAGTAAATAAGTAATTTGCAATTAAAACATCATAAAGGTTATAATTTTCAGTTTTGTTGAGCCTTTATTAGAGTGTTGATTCAATTTTATGGTTCTGTTGAATTGTATTGTGTTGTACTGTCCTTTCTCATTGTCATAAATGAGGTATTTGTGGTGTTTGTGTTCAATTTTTGTGAGTCTGTCTGTGCCCCAGTTACATTTTCATGTTGCCTTTGTCAGAATGTGGTGGGGTTCTGAACAACCCAGTGGGTGGGAGCTTCACTTCGCCTGGATACCTGGTGTCCAACTACAGCAACAACCTTAACTGTGAGTGGCTAATCCAGAATCCACAGCACATCAATTCCTCCATTGTGGTGCTCATAGAGGACCTGCACCTGGAAAACCACCAGACCTGTGAATCAGACTACCTCCAGTTCCGCTTAGGTAAGTCCCACACAGAGACCATTGGCTCTAGGATGAACTACCTGAGGGTATTGCACATTCATTTCGGGTCTTGGGTGTCAGAATAATAGAGCACTGGGAGACATATGGTAGTGACACTCAAGACAGCCGCAGAGGATAAGCAGGGTTTAGCCAACCTAACAAAAAACCTTGCTCGACCACTGCTTCTCTTGCTCTCTCTCTCTTTCTCTCTCTCTCTCTCTCTCTCTCTCTCTCCCTGTCCCTCTCCCTCCCCCTCCCTCTCCCTCCCCCAGTTGTGATACTAATCGCAATACTTACTAGTTTGAACATAGGTGCAAACTTTCATGAGTTTTTGCACATCCCAAAGGCCTCAGACGTGTTCGTAAAATGGCTGACTTCCTGTCTGGTGAAAAAATTCCTAAAAAAATTATTTCTGGGTAGAATGATGAGAAAAATGATCCCACCAAATTAAATGAAAATCAAAGCAACTTTGTTCCAAAATGGCAGATGACTTCTTGTTGTCAGTTGGCGGCGCTATGACTATGACTCAATATTGATATGTAGATGTGTTCAGGCCTAGACTTTTATCAAGCATGTGATATTTGGGCCGGTTTGGACAAAGTCTAGTGGAGTTACAATAATTCCTTGTTTCATGGCGAAATATGCAAATTGACCGGCACGCCATGTCAAGGGCATTCCACGAAACTCATGATTTTGATAACTCGAAAAAGCTCTTAAGATGACATCCACCAAATTTGAAGTTGGTGGGTTTAAATCACTAGGTGGAGTTTGTTAAAACACAGTGCCTGCAAATGGCAAAAACGGGGCAAAAAAAGTTATGTGAAAATGGCTGACTCCCTGTTGGACTTAGGATATGGCTTCAAGTGTTTTTTTGTGCATTTGGACATGATACATGTGCCCACCAAATTTCATTCACCTACGTAAAATTTAAAAGTGGGGGCGTTGACTTTGAAATTTTCTAGGGGGCGTCCTCAAGCCATTTTGCCACACCCAAGCCCAAGACCCATATTAGATATCATGTTTCACAACTTCCTATTTCATGGCGAACAATACATTGCCATGGCAACAGCTTTTGATGAAAACTCAAAAGCTTCAGTATTTAGCATCATCAAAGTTTTACAACTTAGCTGACCAAATTTTAGGTGGATCTTGTTAAGCTGATAGGAGTAGTTAGTAAAAGAATGGGGCTTTCCTGTTGCCAGTAGGTGGCACTGTGACTATGATTCAATATTGGCCTGTAAATGTCTTCAGACCAGGACTCTTATCGAGCATGTGGAATCTGGGGAAGATCTGGCAATATGGAGTCAAGTTACAACAGTTTGTATTTTCATGTCAAAACATCAAAATTTGAAGTGGATCTGGTCAACCTCCAAGTCAGGGCTTGTAAAAGTACAGAACCTGTAACTTCCTGTTGTCAGTAGGTGGTGCAATGACTATGACTCAATATTCACTTGTAGATGTATTCAGGCCATGACTCTTATTAAGCACAAGAAATTTGGGGAAGATTGGACAATGTACATTTGACTTACACAACTTCCTTTTTCATGGCAAAACATTGAAGTTTGCTGTGTTGCCACAGCAACAGAGTTCAAAGAAAATTCACCATTTTGATAATTTTTCATTGCAAAGTTCTTTAGATGACACTCACTAAATTTGAAGATTAAATCGGGTTAAATCTCTAGGAGGAGTTCATTAAAACACAATGCCTGCAAATGGCAAAATTAAAAATCTAATATATAATTCCTTCAGATACAATAGGGCCTTCACACCACTCAATACTTGGGCCCTAATAATAACAATTTTTCAAAATACAATAGGGCCTTCACTCACTTGGTGCTTGGGCCCTCATTCTTCGAAATACAATAGGGCTGTCGCACCACCACTTGGTGCTCAGGTCCTAATTAAAGCTGCAAGCAACAATGATCAGGCCCTCGCACCTTTGTGCATGTTGAGGTGTGCTGCAGTTGAAATGCTGTTATTACATTTTATGTTACATTTTCAAACATACTGTGTCAAATCAATATCAATATGAAACTGATGGATGAATGGATTGTATACCCTTTGTACGTTTTGCTTCCTAAATTTTCTTCAGGATTAATAAAGTATCTATCTATCTATCTATCTATCTATCCATCTATCCATCTATCCATCTATCTATCTATCTATCTATCTGTCTATCTGCTTTTGTTAAACTTTGTACATGTTCCTTCAGGTGACTCAAATGGGGAGCAGTTGGCCAGGTTTTGTGGGCAAAGCACTCCTACAATTCCCATTGTGGTCTTCACTCCAGAGCTCTGGGTCCATTTCCAGAGTGATGCTTCCCAGGGAGACCTGGGCTTTAAGGCCAATTATGTGTTCTCTGGTAAGACAAACACTGAAAGCTTCATTAACTTCATGTACCATAGGGCATACTTAAATATGAGATTATTTGTCTAATATAGCACTCATAATGTTACCATTATCTTATATGAATTATTTTTTCTTTGTAGAGTGTGGAGGCTGGCAGACAAGTGAGGGAGGGTCGTTATCCAGTCCTAACTATCCCAACATTTACCCCAGCCCCAGTCGCTGTGCTTGGCTCCTAGAGGCTCCAGTGGGTCACACTATTACGGTGAGTCCTGGCCTGGTACATTGACTGAACTCAGACTGGAGGGAATTCATGCTGATGTACTATCTGTGGTGTTTAAATGATAATTTCTCATATTTGTATTGATTATTTTTACATTTGCATTTAATCAATCATTTAATCATTGGAAGATACTTTTATCCAAAGCAATTTAAGTGAAGTCAAGCCTTAGAAGACAGTGACTGAAAAGAGCCTTGCTTTGGTTTTTTTAATAAAGTAATAAATCATGACAGCGTTACTTCCGTTTTCATAGAGTCTTTAGATTTAGATGCTGTTACCTTGATGGACTTAACTGTGAATTGATCATATTCATAGAAACTATTAAAGTCCTATCTCATGGTGGATTTTATTCCCTCCTGCACCATGGGTCAGACTGGGAACAAAATTTGGCCCTGGCAATTTTCATCTGGACTGGCCCCATTTTTCCCCAATATACACAATTACGAGTTGCATAAAGCGATATCAGGCTATTATAACATATAGGCTAAGCAATAGATATCAAGGTGACACCCTAACAACAGGCGTACTTACAGGGTTTCATGAAATAATGTAATAAATAAATAAATAGCCAAGAAATTGTCTAGAGGAAAGTCAGCGCCCCAGGAGACGCACTTAGGATTTTATTCATTTGACAATCGATATGGGCAATCCAGCTCTCAGCGCACTTATGCTAAAATCAATCATCCGACATTGTGTTGGCAGCTGATCTGATGCAATTCACACATCAGGCTTAACAGTCTATTACTACTATTTAAACCATCGTTCAATGGTTTCCACTCCCCTGTCTTACTTACAGCTAACCTTCAGCTACTTCAACCTGGAGCCCCACTCCACATGTGGCTGGGATTCTGTCACTATCTTCAATGGCGGATCCCCTGGCTCACCCGTTATTGGTCAATATTGTGGGACCAACTCCCCAGGAACCATCCAGTCAGGATCCAACAATCTTGCTGTAGTCTTCCTGGCTGACCATAGTGTTTCCAGAGGAGGCTTTGTGGCGTCCTGGTTTGCTGATTCCTCAGGTGGGTTCACACTAGTGAAATTGACATGCAATACATGTTGTTATACCATCAGAGGACTTTTTTCTCAATCTCCCCACACACACAGATATCGATGGGTGACAAATGAAAGGAAAAATTGGTACAGGTCTGAATGCTTGACCCGTACAGTGAGGGGATGTGTTGGCTCTGTTATGCTGTGGGGGGCTGGCATGGTTTGGGTCGTGATTAAACATTTCTATCCTGATGGGAGTGGTCTCTTCCAGGATGATGATGCCCCAATTCATAGAGCACGAGGTTCACTGAATGATTTGATGAGTATGAAAATGATATGACTCATATGCTATGGTCTTCACAGTCACCAGACCTCAACCCAGTTGAACACCTACAGGAGATTTTGAACTGACTCGTTAGACAGTGCTCTTCTCAGCCTTGGCATTAATTCTACAAGTATCTGGAGCTCTTCTGGTGGGATGAACACCATTCTTCTTTATAAGGAGGAGTTGTATTGAGTTACTTTTGTGTCTTTTTAATGCAATCAAACAGAATAGGTTTGCACTCAAAAAATAGAGTTGAGAATAAAACTATCAACACTGCCATCAAAAAATGTTTTATTGCAAGTAAAATAAATTTGTGATTAAAATGTGAATCAAAACTTTTGTTTCCAAATCCAAAGGTTTTGTTTGTGAATCCAAAAGTTTTGCTTGCTCTTGAGCTGAATGTCATGGGCAGGACCTATGCTGAAAGATGTAAGACACATCCCTATTGGCCAGTCTTGAACGGAGTGACGGTTTGGCAACAGCCACAGTTAGTAAACGAGAGAGGGAGTTTTGAAGTCCATGGAGAAGACAATGGAGAAGATAATCAATGCGTAGGTATGTTTACGCATAACTTCTGTCTTAGTAATAGCAATAATGTTACGTTTGAACTGGTGCATGTAGATTACTTTTGTTTAATGATCTGTGGTGTTGTGATAGGTCACAAGCAAGTGACTAGCAAATTGAGCTAAGCTAGCAGCTACAGACTGACAAAATAATATTTATTTAACCCAGTACAACATCACAGATCATTTAACACATTGATTTTCTGTCTCTGCTCCTGCTCTGTCTTCTCCATTGACTTCAAAACTCCCTCTTTTGTTTCCTAACATGGATGTTGCCAAGCTGTCACTCTGTTCGAGACTGGCCAATAGAGGTGTGTCTTATATCTTGTAGTGTAGGTCCCGCCCATGAAATTCAGCTCAACAGCATTTCTGATTTGCATTTCAACTACAGATTTATTTTACTTGCAATAAAACATTTTTTGATTGCAGTGTCAATAGTTTTACTCTCAAATTTATTTTTTGATTGCGAACCTATTCTGTTTGATTGAATAATAAAGATGCAAAGGTTACTCTGTAGAGTTGAGTTTCATATGGGGAGAACAGCACCGGCTGAAAGAGACAAAGGAGGTATACCAGAGGAAGCTGGAGGAGGAGAGCAACATGAGGAGGAAGAGAACAACATTAGGAAGGTGTAGACTGGAATGGAGACCAACTCAGCCTGTAAGCAGACAGACACACAAGGTGTATCCAAGATGCTCAAGACTTGTGGTGTCGAACTGCACCACGGGGACTGTGCTCTCCCCTGTCCTATATGTCCTCTATACACCTCTGCTTTCAAATACAATTTGGGGTTCTGCCACATGCAGAAGTTCCACCTCTGTTTCCTGAGGAGGCTCAGGTTCTTCAGTGTCTGCAGCAAGCTGCTGCTGCTGAAGTTTAGCCTGTCTGTGGTTGCCTGCATTCTCCTCTATACTGTGGTGTGCTGGCAGCATGAAGCAGCATGAAGGAGAGGGATGCTTAGCAGCTGGACATGCTGGTTAGGAGAGCAGGCTTGGTGGTTGACATGGAGCTGGTGTCATTCCCAGTGAGAGAAACCCTTAATAAGCTGCCTACCATGGAAAATGCCAACCACCCCCTGCTCAGCACATTTGTCAACCAGAGGAGCACATTCAGTGGCAGATAGTGTAAAATCTTGACTTGAGTCTAGTTTTAGACATTTTATTAAGTGCCTAAAACTGATTGAGTGTCGGGAGATGATACTCTCTCCCTTTTTTTAAAGGTTTCATGTGCCTTTCTTACTGACAGAATACTTTGTAGGTGTGCTTCCCTGCCAGTGCCAAAAAGTGCAAGTAAAGAGGAAGGCTCCAGCCATTCATTTGTAATATTAGAAAGTATTCATTTTATTTGTGTGATTATTTTATATATACACTGTGCAATTACAAATGTTTGTTTTTGACCAGGCTGTGGAGGGGTGATCCATGCTGATACAGGAACAATCAAGTCTCCAAATTATCCCCAGAATTTCCCAGCCAATGTGGAATGTTCCTGGCAGATCATTGCCCATGAGGGAACCCACCTGGAGATGAGGGTCAACAGTGATTTTGAGATTCCAGACAGCACTGGGAGCTGTCAGAACAGCTATGTCAAGGTACACAGCTAAGCTACAGCTGTTGTGCAGCATGTTTAAATGATGGGTTAGTTTAGTGTCTTGTAGAAAGAAGAAAGGCAGACTGCATTTTCTCTATGATGATCACACCCAGCGGGTTGAGAAACTATTACTGTGACTGCTGCACTCGGGCCAACATTTTCGGTCAATTATTTATTTATTGAGTTTGCCCACATTTAACTTGAGCAGCATTATACAAAAACAAACATGTGTACATGTGCCCCTCAGCCCATCCTTGCAAAAAAAAAAAAAAAAAAAAAAAAAAAAATTATAATAAATAACAATAACAAAACAATTGACAATTGAAGCAGCGCATTGTCTCTAGAGAATTCAAAATTTTTCAAAATTATGAATTTCCAAAAACTTCATATAGGGGCTCCATAAACAAGCAAAGTTCTTGTCCTTCCTTTTTTACAATATATGTCTTTCTCCAAGGCTAAACAGGCTGCAAGTTCCTTTGTCCACATTCCCATAGAAGGTATGTCAGTCCTCATCCATAATAGTGTGATTATTCTTCTGGTGTGTTAAAGTCCAGTCAATGAGCAGCGACTGTTGCAGAGTTACAACAAAGTCTTCAGGGTATATTCCAAGAACAGAGTTTAGCTTGTAGAAGAACTGCCTTTCCAATTATCAAGCTTGTGCATTCAGCCACACGCCAGAATTGCTGCCGTAAAACATGTCACTCAATTCAATTTATTTATATAGCGCAAAATCACAATGAAAGTCATCTCAGGGCACCTTTCACATAGAGCAGGTCTTGACCATACTCTTTAATTTACAGAGACCCAACAATTCCCCCATGAGCAAGCACTTGGTAACAGCGGTAAGGAAAAACTCCCCTTTAACGGGAAGAAACCTCAAGCAGAACTCGGCTCTAGGTGGGTGGCCATCTGCTTTGGCTGGTTGGGTTGAGAGAGAAAGAAAGGGGGGAGACATTTCCCAGTCTCCTTTTAATGAATATCCTACACATCTACTCTCCATGTCTCATGGTTTTTGCAAGACAATTCTTTTGATTTTGTTAACAGTAAGCCATAAAACAAAGAGAACTGACCTTCACCAGTCATATGGGTTAGAGTTTGTTCCTCGATTTTAGACAATGGAGTTATAGATGACAGTTGCTTATGTGTGGATAGGATAAAATATTACAGCTTTAAGTAATTAAAGAAAAAAAATTTTCAGAATGCCATATTTCACACACAACTGAATATGTGTCAATAGATTACCTTCTACATATAGGTCTAAATATTTTCCACACCTTTGTTAAACCACAACTTAAATCCCCAGTCTGCCCAATGAGGTGTGAAGCAACTATTACCCCATATGCAGGAGAACTGCAACAGTGCAGGTTTATCTCTAACATGTTGATGTGCAGAGTACCAAACTGAGATGGTATTTCTAAGAAAAAGATTCTCTGTTTGTTTGACTAGCTTTTTAAATAAAACGTTGTTCTTAACTAGGCAGCCCAGTAATACTTTTTCAAATTGGGGAGCTGAAGCCCTCCCCTTTCATATGGTAAATATAATAGCCTAAGTTGGAGTCTAGCTTCCTGTTTATTCCAGATGAATTTGTTCAATAAATCATTGATAGTATGAAAAAAATTGTTAGGCAGGAAGCAGAAGTGATTAAAAAAGATACAAAACTTTGGGTAACACTATTATTTTATTATATTTATGTGACCAATCATTGATATAGGCATTTGTGTCCATCAGTTTAGCATCTCCTTTACTGTAACTACCAAGGGGTCATAATTTATGGAAACCATTTGTTTAACCTCAGGGCTAATTCTAAGTCCCAGGTATGAAAATCGTCTTTAATGACTTGTGAAAGGTGTATCTGTAATAGGCTGTAATCGTTCATCTTTGTTCAAGAACATTGATGCAACTTGGAATTATTTATTTTGTGCCCTGAAATATCTCTAAAAGCCTTGATTAGGTTCATTAATTGGGGAATATTATCCTCTAAATTTGTTAGAAAAAGTATGACGCCATCCACATACAACAATATGTGAATCTCATAACCACCAATAGTTATACCTGAGATCCCTCCATGTGCTCTTATGGCCATAGCTAAAGGATCAATGGCTGATACAAATAACAATGGTGATAAGGGACACCCTTGTCTTGTCGAGCATCGAAGATTAAATGGTTGAGACGTACAAAAACTCATAAGAATTCCCGGCAAATTTAGTGATTTCCAATGTGTCCAACATCAGGCCACCTGTAAGCATTATGATGTTATTGATTGCCCTGTCAGAATGTCTTTTCTTAAGTTGCCACACCAACAATTCTCTGCATTTTTCTCCTTTATCATAATAAGACTGTTTAAGCCACATTAAACTCCTAGTGACTTTGTCAGTCAATCATGTATTATATTTGGCTGTCATAACTTATAATTCCCTTACTTTTAAATGAATTATAATCATCATATAAGTCTCCCTCCTTTATTTGATTTTCCAATGTTTCCATTTCCATACAATGTTGATTAGCTTTAAAATCGGTGTAACTGATAATTTCCCTCCTGATGTATGCCTTAAATGCCTCCCATCTTACACAAGTGTTAGTTTGATGAAGGCTTATTTCAAAATAATTATTGATTTTTCTTAAAGCAAGTTTTATCAAGTCTGAGTCCTGAAGCAACTCAACTGGGAATCTCCATCTCCTGGGGCAGTGGACAAATGCATCTATCTTCCAATTTTAACGACAAATCTGCATGATCACTTATCATTATATTATTGTACCAACAGTCTTTAGTTTTGGTCAACAATCAGGAGGAGACCAAAAAGTAATCAATACATGAGTAAGTTGCATATGTGCTTGAATAACAGGAATATTCAATTTTGTATGGGTGTATTTCCCTCCATACTTCAACCAAACTGAAATCTTTGACTGATTGCATCAGTATTCTCCTTGTTTGTAAATGGGTAAGATTGAGGTTGGTAGAGAGATCCTTTGTGGGCACTAAAGTGCAATTAAAATCCCCGCCTATGATGTATATACCCTGCAGAGTAGACAAAGTGTGAAAAAAATCTGAAAAAAACTGCTGGATTGTCATCATTTGGGCCATAGTTACAAACTAGATTCAGTTTGGGCAGGGATATATTACCCTGAACAATGATATATCTTTCAGATTGGTCATGAATGATTCGAAAAACAGAAGGGACTGGAACACACTGATTAATTTGCAGCCTTTAATTGTGCAAACAGACTAACGTTTCGACACTACTGTGTCTTCATCAGAGTCAGGGTGGACAAAGACATGAGGCAAATAACATATTTGTTATTATTGAAGCCTCCCTTCTTTTCTTGGGGACACTTTTGATATACTAAGTACTATTAAAGAGTTCAAATATGAACAAGCTGATATCCTGGTAACTTTTAATGTGCAGAGCCTGTATACATGCATACCTCATGAAATAGGCGTTGATGCGCTTACCCATTATCTATCTAATGGGTAAGCGCAGGTGGCCAGTTGGGATTTTGCCTCCTAATGAATTCCTATTGACACTATCAGAAATGATTCTCACCATGAACTTCTTTAAGTATTTAAATGCTTACTAACTGCAATCTCGTGGCACAGGTATGGGCAGTGCTTTTGCCCAATCCCATGCCTGCCTTGTTATGGGTCTATGGGAAGAATATTCATAACTCACTCCAAAACACATTTTTGTCCAAAATTGCTTTGTGGAAAAGATACATTGATGATATTGTGGCGATATGGAGAGGTGACAGAGGAGAGCTGTTTGATTTTCTGAAATATATAAATTCTGCTAACTATCTGTCTTTCACTATGGAACAGCATGATACCTTTGTCCACTTCCTAGATCTAACACTTAACAAGGGAAACAACAGTACTATTGAGACTACAATCTACCGTAAACCCCTCAGCAGAAACACACTTTTAAAGGCTGAAAGAGCATTTCCAATAGAGGGGTTACCCTACATCATACATCTCTGCTGCCTATCAGAGGGCCCTACATTCAGAGAGGGAATCCCTGTTTTTTAAAAAAATTAGCGGTACCATCACTTCCTCACAGATCTTTTTCTCTACTGAGTACTCTCCTCTGGCAGGCAGGGTCAAAAATATTATCCTTAAACATTGGAATGTCCTCAAAAGTGACCCATCTCTGTCTACTATCAGCTCTGTGCCTCCCCTGATCGTGTTTAAATGTTGCCACAATCTGAGAGACAGACTGGTTCATTCTGATACTAAAAAAACATCAAACATTGTCTCCTGGCTGCCTAATCAACCCATAGGTTTTTTTCGTTGTGGAAACTGTGTACAATGTTCTAACTCATCAGACACCAAGTACTTCACACATCCACGTACTGGTAAAAAAATACGTCATTAAATCTTTCATCAATTGCAGTAGCACACACGTTGTTTATATGCTGAAGTGCCCTTGTGGCTTGGTTTATGTTAGACAAACAAAAAGAGCTTTAAAGACTTGCATATCTGAACATAAGACTGCAATACATAAACAAAACATGGACTATGCTATGGCTCGTCATTATGCGCAGGCCAAACATGGCTCTACAGTATCATTAAAGTTCTGGGGAATAGAAAAAATTTCACCCTCTCCTAGAGGTGGTGACATCATCAACTCACTGCTTCACAGAGAGGCATTTTGGATTCCACTCTAAACACGGTGCAGCCCTTTGGCATAAATGAAGAACTGAATTTGTCATGTTTCCTCTGACTTGTCATACTTCATGGATGTTTGCATTTGTACTTAAGGTACTTTTATCTCTGTAACTCTTTAGTAGGGGTTCTGTTTTGTTTTTTCTGCTTTTGTTTCTGATATGGTGTTGTTCCTTTGGCATTGTTGAAGAACTAAGTACGTCACGTTTTTTCTAGTTTGTTACTTTTGTTGGATATTTGTACTTGGATTTGATGTATTTTATTAATTGCAAGTGGTTTGTGCTCTTTTGTGCCTGACATGTGTTGAGGGTGTGGCACTCGGACACTGACCATGGCAACTCCCACCCCTGGATTCATTATCCAATAGATTTGAAACTCTGTTCAACCTTTTATCTAATTACAACTGCATACCTGGTTCAGGTTGATTACATATGTTGTTTGCCTCATGTCTTTGTCTACCCTGACTCTGATGAAGACACAGTAGTGTCGAAACGTTAGTCTGTTTGCACAATTAAAGGCTGCAAATTAATCACTGTGCACCAGTCCCTTCTGTTTTTCGAAGTCTGCTGTCCTAAACTGAGAAGCACCTGATTCAGCTGCTTTTTGTTGGAAGATGCGTGGAGAACCCGGTTTCTACTGGTCATGAATGATGTTTGCAATTTGGAACAATACAGATTTATGTACAAGGGTCCATGCATGAAGTATAATTCATCTGCAGGTGTTCACATTGTATAATGAAAAATCCCATTTTTGGGTGTTTTCCTAATTTCAGCGTCCTAACAAGTGCAATGAAATTCAGCACACCAGAGAATCAGCTTCTTCTATTATACAGCTTGCACAATGAAAATTGAAAAAGAAAGTCGAAAGCCGGAAACAGAGACAGCTCACCTTCAAAGTAAAAGTTGCATGTTTTAAAGCGTGTTGACTGCAGCAGTCAATTACCTAAAGAGACCTAAACTAAACAAACAAATAGCCTAAATAGTGAACATAATTTATAACTTCTTTTACACACTGAGATTAAATTATATAAAAGGAAGCAGAGTCAGCAGAACCAGCCCCGGAGATTTTCCAAAGTAAACGCACCATGTGTTACCAAGACCAGTGAGCCGCTACATTCATTTAAGTAAGTCCAACTTTTATGTGTGTTTGTGGTCTTGTGTGCATGATTTTATCAAGGTAACCTCTCCAACCAAACACTGTTTAAATTGTTTACCTGCCTACCAGTGTAGATACGTGTTAGCTTCAGAAGATAACCAACACTAGCAGTGCTAATTGGTTTGTAGGTATAACATAGCTAGCTGTTGTAGCTAACAAACCGCTGTTGTATGCTAATGTTACTCGGTTATTCAGCTGTTTTGCACCTCATTTGGATATTTGCACATCTAAGTCTTTGTGAAATATCTACATTTATGGTACAAATGAGTTAACTGGATCCTCATCAGTCATATATGTAAGGATTAGGGGTGTTTTAACATGCATTTTTGATTTATTAAGCTCACAAATGTGTATATTACCAGCAATGTGTTTGTGCATGCAGCCTTAAGTAAAGAAATGTTCTACTTAATATGATAAATGTCATTTGTTCCTATTTGACAGGTGTGAGACCTCCATTGGCAGGCTGATGCACAAACTTACCCTATGACCACTGTCTCAATGATGGACTCTACTTTCCTTTCTACTTGCAGCTGTTGTTGTTTAACTGTTGTTTTTAACTGGCGGGAGGGGTCCATGCAGGTCCGTGTAACCTCTGTCCAAAGCCGTCTTCAACTTGTTTGACCGGACAGGATAAACAAATATACAATGTATTGTGTGCCCCCTCACGAGAATTAAATGCTCATCCTATTGATTTGCTCTGGCGCCACGTCTGAGCATATATGCACACACTCAAGGTTCATGTTTGGAGTAAACCAGCGTCCTCCTGATAAATCATGAGCTCCATTATGTCAAGCAGAGCAGCAAAACTAAAAACTGTAGATATCAACTTGACAGGACAGAGGAAACTATCCAGGGAAAACAGAATTAAACATTTAGTTTCTGAAATATTTTTTTTAGATAGACAAGCAAAAAGCTGTTGTTTTTATGGTTTTTATTTAATTTGTATTCCAATTGCGGATTTGAAGATGAAAAAGGGTTACGGAAGATGAAAAAACAGAAAAACAAAATAATGCATTTGTTTAGCCTGTTATCAAACAAGTTGAACACAGCTTTGGATGGAGGGCACATGGACTCAAAGGCCGCAGTGCAATTCCTGTGCCTAGTCTGCTGGAAAATAGAGGAAGTCATTTGAGTAGGTGGTCCTTCAATGTGGCTCAGGACACACTGCACCTCTGAATGTGGTCTGAGCGATCAGATCTCAATGCATCCTTAATACTTCATTGGTGTGTTCACACCTGTACTTAGAGCTGTCCACTTGTGATCGGATCATCCAAGATGATTAATGCGAGGTGTAAACAGGGCCTAAAGCCATATTCAGACCAAATAAAGTGGTGCAGCGCACTGCCACAGGGTTGAGCTCTAGAATGTAACTGATGTGAAACATCAGAAAATAATGTTTTATTGATCTGATTTACCAGCTTTCACGCTACCACCGCTCCTCTCTTCATTCACTCTCTAGCTTGCTTGACCACAGCTGTTCTCTTTCTCTCTCAATCACTGGTGCTCTACGCTCTCTCTCTTTTTCTTTTGTCTTTTTTAAAATGAGTTGGGAAGCTGACAGCAAAGCCTAACTTTACTTTTAACGCTATCAAAGGTAGAGAAATGTCCTCCGCTCCTCCTAGTAACATCTTTGTACTCCCTTATGGCAGAGTTTTACAGCTCTGATCAGTCTGATCTCTGGCTGTGACTGGCCACCGCAGCCTTTAGCCATAGTGACATTGGGTTGTGTTTCTCCAAAAGTTGTGTCTGGATCAACTTTCTTACCACTGCTGGTGCAAGCACCACCACAGCCAAAACCCCCGTAACCTAAACGCACCACCATCATTCAAATGAATGGGAGGACTGGCGTTTTCACCGCACCACCTGATTTTGTCTGGATATGGTCTGAGTTTTATTAGTTTCCTTACAGTTTAACCACTGTGAAAGTCTTATATGTAAACATTACTTTTGATGTCAGACACGTATTATAATAACAATCTGAGCATGTCAGTGGCAAAAACAAGCACTTCTAGTGGACGCACCTTGATGTGCGCAATTGCCCTAAAGGATTACACTGCAGCCTTTTTTGTGGCTGCCGGCTGAGACACTCTTGCTCAATACTGGACCAGTTTTAAAAATTGTTGTCCTCATTAGTAACTTAGACACAATATGATGGGAAAATAGGGTCCAGGTTGAAAAATACCCAAGTTTCCCCTTAAAGACTTTGTAATTCTCTTCTTTGTTAAGTACCTATATGGTGAACAGGTCTGTCTGTTTGTAATAAGGTAGGGCTGAGCTCTACCTACACACACACACGCAGAGCAGAGAGGCCACAGTGGACAGGATGAAGAGTTCAGCTGCATTCACACCAAATACAGCAATGCAGCACCTTCCTGTAGGGTTGTGTGGAGGTGTGTAGAGGTGTCGGTGTGTTTATTTTATCCACCATGAAACAATCAGAAAATAACATTTTATTTATCTGATTCACTGCTTTGTTCTCACTACCGCCACTCCCTCTCTCTTTATTCGCTCTCTAGCTCGCTCAACCACCACTGCTCTCTCTGTCTCTCCCACTCTGGTGTCACTGTCTTTCTGACAATGCCAACAAAAAATGAAAATGTATGAGCTTTGTAAAAGTAGAATATATGGCAGAGCTGCTGTTTTGGATTGCATTAGAATACACAGGTGATCCTAATAAAGTGCTTGTTGAGTGTATATATTCATGTATTGTATATGTCTGTACATGTATGTCAATGCACATTGTTTTTGTTCTTATTACTCTTGTTTTATTTTATTCTTTTTTTCTGATGATTTTGTTTATACTTATTTCCCTAATCTTATGTAACCATAAGCAAATGGAACAGAATATTTTCATGTCTATCCATCTCAAGAGAAAACGTCAATAAAACAATAAAAATTTGGTCACAAAAACTACTGTAGCAAAAAATGTGACACAGGCAGACTCACAGGTCAGTCTCTAAACCCTTCGCTCATAGAGACCAAAGATAATCTCCCAGGTTTCATTGTTAAAACTGGGTGGAAACAGTTAAAGAGTTTTTAAAAAATCCAGCATTGCAGAACCAACCCAAAGTGTTTAGGGCAGTCCTTCATATTGGGGTGGTGGCATGCAGTTCACTATGGAGGAGAGTGGGGGGAGAGCATAATTTCTATTTCCATTTCATCAAGGCATGTCCTTGACAAAATGTAAGGGGCAAAGGTTTGTTAGTGACCGTTCTCACTGCTGTTCAAGCAACTACCAAGCATTTAGAAATCCCCAGACTTTGGTAGGTGGAGATCTCCGATGTCTGGTATTGCTTGACTATACAGGTATGGTTGATGAACCAAATTGGCATGAATATAAGACAACACCCTTTTCCAACACCTGTTTTTGGAAAAAGGCATTTTGAAGATACAACATACTTTAAGAGGGCGCATTTGACTCATTTTCACTTGTCATGAATTTGAACTATGCAATAGCTACATTGGCAATAGCTGTGTGTGTGTTGTTGTTTTTTCACATAAGGAAACAGTACCAATATAAGGCCGATCCTCAGAACCTATCCTTACTTGTCATATAGTTTGTAACAGGCGATTTGTAAAGCTGCCCAGTAAATCTTTCAGATGTGTACAGCGTGTATCTTTAAGACTTTTTTTTCCATTTGACACCAATTTTAGAATCAGTGTGTATTTTCTTGCAGGTGTGGTCAGGTCAGACCCAAAGTACTGAGGCTCTGCTGTCGACAGGCTGTGGCACGGTGGCTCCAGGCCCCATCATTTCTCCATATAATATAATTACAACACGATTCCAGGCCAATGAAGCCCCTGGCAGAGGTTTCTCAGCATCCTTCAGCACCAGTAAGTATCAGGCAGACAATACAGCTTCATGTTGTTAGTAAGACCATGCTGACTGACTGACTGATTGTAGCAGTGTTTGTATCTGTGATGCAGTGGTATAGAGTAGTAGTTTGTAACTTGTGTATTTTCCAATGTTCAGAATTACTCTTTTCTCACATGGGAGTGCAGTAGACATGTTACCATGATCCTTTTGTGACTGGAAACGTGTGATTTTCTGTGCGCATTTTTCTTTCAATCCCAGCTTCCATAACAGTCTTAACTTGATGATAGGCACTTCAGTGATGGTGTGATGTATGAGGTGGCTTTTCCCAACAAATTATTAGGAAAGTCTGATGTCTTCTGCTCATCAGGGTGTGGCGCAAACTTCACAGCTCCCAGCGGTCGTGTGGTTTCTCCAAACCACCCAGCCAACTACCCTGACAACTCCAACTGCAACTACACAATAGATGCTGGAGAACAGACTTTGGTTGTCCTCACCTTTCAGACCTTCCAAATAGAGGGCAAGTGTTATAGCTTTAGCAAGATATGGACAAATATGGAACTTTTGGACATTATGCCAAAAGTTTGTTTTGCACACTTTGTTGTTTCATTATCAACAATTAGTTATTTGGCAAAGTATATGGCTGTAACCTGTGTGTCTGTTCTCTAGCACACACCACCTGTCTGTATGATGGGCTGAAGATCTACAGCCTGGCAACTAGTGGTCCTCCTATTGCCACTCTGTGTGGCACCAGCATTCCAGGTCCATTCTCCACCTTTGGCCCTATGTTGCTCCATTTCTACTCTGACTCTGTGATCACAGACAGAGGCTTCATGGCAGAATACAGAGCCATTCGTAAGTAAAGAGAATGATGAACAGTTTCTTTATCCCATTAAGCAAAATTAAACCATCAAAAAACAAAGGTCAAATAAATGTATTGTAGCAGAAAGTTAGTTGTGTTTGTGAGTCATGAGCATTATGGCAAACTATTGAGATGAAATTAAATTCAACTGCTACATTCTTAGCAAATGGGGGACAAAAAGAGTACATTTTTTGTATTTGTATTCCCCAATGTATGAAGGATACTTTTACCCAGAAATAAAATACTAAATGGTAGATAATTGAATGTTAAGTATAGCGGCAAGCAGCAATGATCAGGGTCCAAACAGACTGTAAAAAATTGCACAATTTGTCATTTTTAGATCAGAAGACCAGATGCAGATGACTTGAGAGATTAAAGTTGGAGTGCAGGACTTTCCCCTTCTGGCAGTGAGAATAATTACAAAAACACTGTCGACACGTGTTTACGTCATAGGCTGCACTGTAGCCTACTCCGTTGCTCCTGTTATGACTTTAATACGGTGGATAAATTGTTTTGAGCGTCACACAACCCCCGCAAAATGATTCATTTCACTGTCAGAACTTGATCCGTTCGGTCTGATTGATTGATTCTGGGCCAAGCTGTTTTCAAGATAATTGTGAAAATGTAAACTTGATTATTACAACGTAACCTCAAGGCCAATGAGTGTCATTTTATGTGCCTGAGTAGTGGGTGGAATTTGTGGTGTTTCTTGCTCTGAAAGTTTTTACTGCACAAACCCTTAGCAGAGAAAAATAATAATAAAAATGATTTTCCAGGGGTTAACAATAGGCATCCCTCAACTTATTACGACCTCAATAAGCATTTTAAAATATGCCACATGCATGAATTGATAGATTGTTGAAAAGTAGGACTTGGCCACCTGGGGATTCAAACCCTAGACCTTTGTGTCCAAAGAGGACTTGTCTTACTGACTTCACCACTGGGGAGACATGTTTTCACACACCTTCTCACATCTTGAGGCAATGACATCACGTGTGCAAAACTGGGCTATTTTTGTCTATTTAAACTTAAAATGCTTACAATTTTGGTGAAATTAAAAATGTTAAAAAAAAGTGGGACAAGTAGAGATATTGAATATCACAAGCACATAATTTTACATATATGTATTGGTATGACTTTTAAACCACAAGAGTTAACAACAGATGGGCAAAAACAAGCAACAACCTCTGGGGCTAAAAAATGAAGTCAACGCACAAGTGCCTTAAACCTGTATTCTCTCTAATGGCCCTAGCACCTCATTCTCTCCAATGGCCCTAGCACCTCAAAAATGCGTTTGAATCGAGTGAAAAGAATAATATTAAAGCTGCAAGCAGTGAGGAGCAGGCCTGCACGTTTTAGATGGAGAGGCAGCCATCATATCACTATTGGAGGTCTGTTGACACAGCACTGAATCGTCAGTATGATCACTATGTGAATGGGTAAAATATCATTTCTTGTGTGCAGTATGTGGTGCTGGAGATGACTTATTAGAAACTGTGTATACATTGAGGAACTATGTATGATTTAGGCCTAATTTCCTGTTGCATGTAGGCAATGCCACGCAAAATCTAAAATGGCTGACTTCCTGTTGGGCGAAAAAATTTGAAAAAAATATGCATTATGTCCAGAATGATGAGAACAATGATTCCACTGAATTTCATGAACATCAAAGCATCCCAACATGGCGCTGCTTTTGGCTGCACTATGGAGCCAGCTGGCCATGCCCGAGCCCAGTCAAGTACAGACTTTGCAAATTTTGCTTGTTCTGACGTGTGTGCCTATTTTCGTGAGATTTTGAGCATCCCAAGCCCCTCAAAAATGCAATGGTGTACTAGAATAATAATAATAATTAAAGCTGCAAGCAGCGATGAATGGGCCCTCGTACCTCTCGTGCATCAGAGGAAGTGACAGCCAGTTGTCAACAACAGTTGACATGGCTCTGAATTTTCAGAGTTATCAACACTGTGTGAATGGGTAAAATATTATTTCAAGTGTGAAGTATGTGGCACTGG
The DNA here is from genome assembly GCF_963924715.1 of Thunnus thynnus. Taxonomy (NCBI): domain Eukaryota; kingdom Metazoa; phylum Chordata; class Actinopteri; order Scombriformes; family Scombridae; genus Thunnus; species Thunnus thynnus. The sequence goes on from NC_089537.1 coordinate 27,626,433, forward strand.
AGATGACATAATACTGGAAACTGTGTATATATTTGATGAACTATGTTCAACTATGCAGCAATACCAGAGGGCAACTGACATGGATATACATTTTCATGAATATTGGATGTTACATGCAGGAGATAACTATTACTTCCAGTGTCCACTACGTGGTGCTAGAGAACACCCACTTATTAACGTCATGTTGCTGTATATCACTTATAGACCACATCATGTAAATTTCATGTAGATCGGATGTTGTTTGTCACATACAGCTAACTTAATGTTGCCAGTAGGTGGTGCTATGACTACAACTCAATATTGACATGTAGATGTCTTCAGACTGAGACTCTTATCAAGCATGAGAAATCTGGGGCCAATTAGATGATGTTCATTTGAGTTACAACAGCTTCCTCTTTCATAGTGAAACATCGAAATTCGCCACAGCAACACTGTTCCATGAAAACTCAAAAGCTTTGCAATTTCGCAAACCAAATTCGAAGTTGCCTGGTCCAATTCTCTAGGAGGAGTTTGTTGAGGTGCAACACCTGAATATTGCAAAAAACTGAATTCAAACATAGGTGCAAAGTTTTGTGAGTTTTTGCACATCTTAAAGGGTACAAACATGTTCATAAAATGAAAAGTGATGTATGAAATCCAAAATGGCTGACTTCCTAGTAGGCGAAAAAATTTGAAAAAATATGCTTTACGTCGAGAATGAAGAGAGCATTTCAAGAACATCAAAGAAACTTTGTTCCACAATGGCCGTGCATTAGGGAGCGCTATTGAGCCTGTTGACCATACCCGAGCCCAATCACTACAGAACTTTGCAATTCTCACTAGTTCTGATGTGTGTGCCAATTTTCATGACTTTTCAATCTTCCAAAGACTCTCAAAAATGCAGCTGCATACTGTAATAATAATAAAGTAAATCCATGTATACATCTAACAGATCAGTAACCAGATTTCTCTCCTATCGCCAACCTTATTTTGTGTGTGGCTCACTGATTTTAACTGTATTAGTGGTAGAAGATGCTGTTTGCTGGCTTCTTTTTTCAAAGGGTGTGTGTGTGTGTGCGCGCGTGTTGGAGAAGGCGAACAGCACTGTGATAAGTAGACAGCAAGAGCAAGTAGACAGACTGAGCGGAACTCATCCTCACAGTGTGAAAGAGTGTGAAATTAACAAAGTCAAATGTTCAGCAGTGGAAACTGACTTTCCATTAGAAAGAGTGTATGTTTATGATGTCAATCAAATTTTTACCTTTGGGATTTCTAAATGTAACCCACGCATGCTGGAGCCTCTCTACACACCCTGGGACTGCGTTGTTTCTTGGTGCATAATGGGGTGATGGGGTGAATTCTGGATTGTAGTTGAGACCTGGCAGCACTTTATTGGCTCATAATGACAGCTTTCATCTCTGTTGCTGGTCCACTATACTGGCTGGCTCCATAACCTTACAAAGTAGTGAAAGTAAACATTTTTTAGAAAATATGTTCTAGTGCCAAAATAAATAATGCAAAATACTAATCTAACTCTGAAAATAACAAATTACTGTATGTTTAAATTAACATATATGTTTAGAGGTACTCTCAACATATAATTTAATATGAAAATAAATCAAATGATATAACAAGATGGATAGCAGACAACTGAAAAGCTAATTCTTCACCCTGCACTATTTCCACTGAATGGGTGCTCTACTTGTACACAGCAAGCTCGCCAACATCACAGCCAATATTTTCATGCAAAACACAAACGCTCACTTATCAAACTCATGCTAAAGTGTAAGTTAACATCTTAAGTAACACAATAGTTGAACAGATTGACCGGATGGGTGTTTTTAGTTCAGTTATCTTAGGACGATGTAGGCTGCCATTAACACCGCTTACCTTATCAAGAAGTGAAAGTAAACTTTAAAAAAATGGTGTCCCATACAGAATGAATATCACAACTATCATGTCCTGTAAGGAAGATGCAAGGATAATTGCTGAATTCTCAGGGGAATAGACAGTACAGCAGAGACACCCAGTGGTTTATTTCGGCTACTGCCTTACGTCAATAATGTGGTATACCTTAATACCATCATACACCCAAGCTTAATATCTATATAGCTATACTGTTCATGTAAAAATACTCTGTGTGTTTGTGTATTTACAGCATGTGGTGGATTCTTTAACAACTCAGTGGGTACAGTGAGCAGTCCGGCACTCTCCATGACCAACTACCACCACAACATCAATTGTACCTATCACATCATGGTGCAAGCAGACAGAGTTGTGGATCTCAAGTAAGACTGCACTGAGTGGAGTAATTGGACTACAGGAATAGAATGTCGGGACTGAATTTGTATTTGAGACATACCTTTTCAATTGCTGAGCAAAGGAACTGTTACATTTGTGTCACACAATACTTACTTTCAGTTAGTCAATATTGCTCTTAATGGGCAAGCCAATATAGGGTCTTAATGTTTTAATGACATAATTAATCTTTAACTCCTCATGTCACACTAGCATTCATAAACTACAAACTACACTGGTATTAAAAGAGTACTCAACTAATTTAGCATTTCACATCTAAAACATTATTAGATTTCCAATTCTTTAAAAAGGAAACTGATGTAGCAGAGGTAGCAATATTGTCTTTTTTATTCCCACACATTCTACTTTGTCAAAACCTGGTGTCTACAGTTCCCACATTGCAACTTGACAGCTGACATTTGGGTCAGAGATTGTTATGCTAGTACCAGCTAATGTAACCTTGAGCCACAGTCTCAAACAGAGATGAGAAGTGGGCTAAAGAGGTCTGATAATGAATTTCCTTTTAATAAGTCAATGAGCAAAGTAAAGAGAAAAAAGGAGGGCAGAGAGAGCAAGAGAGAGGACAAAATGAGTGAAATTATTACTCTTATAATAGGTCATTATTTTCTTATTTCTGTTCATGTTAAATAATCAAATCTAAATAAATGCACCCTTGTTTGTTACTTATGTATGACAAACCATATTTTTAAACGTGTTTTCATGAAATAAGAACAGAGACATTCTTGACAAAATTAAAGCCCAGCTTTGGCTGGATCAAGGTTGTACTGGACAGGTTCCATGAGGCTACAGTACAATCTGGTTGATGTACTTGGGTGCTTTCAGTAATTTGTAACTATTTGACCTTTATGCAGTTTAGTTTGGTTTGGTTTCAGCCCTTTGTGTTCTTTTTCTCTCTCCACAGGTTTAACACCTTCCACCTGGAGGCATCTTCTTCTTGTCGCTATGACTACGTGGCGGTGTATGATGGGCAGGACACTTTGGCACCTTTGCTGGGAATATTCTGTGGCGCCATGCTCCCACCCAATCTGCGCTCCTCCTCGAATCAGCTCTTCATCGTTTTTAGGACAGATGCTACGGTGAATGGGATCGGCTGGAGGGCTACTTACAGTGAGACACTTGGTAGGTCAATGTTACTGTATTTGTGAGCCAGGTGAGGATAGAGTGGCTATTTCCATGTAGCAGCTCAAGTGCTTGCATTACTTACAACAACTCTGAGTCTAATGGCAAGCAAATGCAAGATAGATGTATAGGCTTAGCACTTAATTATCAAAAGCTTTTATTAAAGCTACAGTGGCATTTAGCTGTTTGTCGCTTGCAAACAGTATAAGTGCACATACAGCAACAGTGCCAGTTACATAGCCAGATTAACTGACAAGGGAGCCCAAGGAAAAAAATAGTTGTGGGCACCTATTGACCTGTTTTTTGTGGTAGTTTGGTTGTGTACAACTGTATGTAGAAATGTTTATCATGTAAATTTTGGTATACACAAAAGGTAATTATGCAGGATCCACCATTTGATAGTCATTTGATATTGCACCATTGTTATGTATCTTTCCTAACAAAGACTGATTGCAGTTAGATTTGTTATCTGGCCACCGGAAACGCATATATTTGGCAAAGTGTAAGTAAAACTGCATTAAATTGCATCAGCCAAGGAATTTCTGTTACTATGTGACAGACAACAAAGTTTGTTAAATCTTTAATCTGGATTTTATGCAAGACACTTGAAATGCCAAGTGTAGATGGGACACAACTAACACCAATACAGCATTAATCAGCTTACACTAACAGCAATTGCTAGTCTATGTAGCCATATTTTGTTAAAGATCCGATGATTAAAAACATAGTGAGCATTTATATAGACACTACAACACTTTTTTGCATTAAACATAGTAAATAATGTGAATTCAAACTAGTTAAAGTCACTGTTTTCAAACACATATCAAAACAGCCTATTTCATACTAAAAATATATCTTTTGGATGGAGCACCTTTTTATACATAAAACATTATGCGGAAAGCTTTTAAAAGAGTACTTTGATGCAGTCCAATACTGAAGGAAGGCTGTATACTGTGCCCATCTGCTCGTGGCAAATGCTCCTTTAATTAATACAATCTCACCAATATTTATGCACCAGTATTTGTGAATAATTAAGAAAAAACAATATCATCATTATATCAAAGCAAATACTGGAACACTCAATACTTTGAAGAAGCATTTAACAGTAGTAGATATTGTTTGATAATACATCTTGTTATCTGGGGACATAGGGTGTTTCTGTTCTTTCGAACATTGGACACCCTCACCCAAGAGATCCAACCACGGTTGATCAGGTCCCACTTTGTGTCTGAGCAGCAGTCTGCCATGGGTCATTACATTTGCTCCATAACCTTGCTGGCTTCAGGGAACTTCCACTGTTTCCCAAGGTCAGCCATAACTTGACAATCCTTAGCTGTCACCAGGATGTCAGCCTGCAACCCCTGTCTTAACAAATGCTACCGTTGCTCTAGTGGAGTGGTGGTGCTTACACTGGGAGATGGCTCCACAGATTGTGCTACCCATTGTCCTCAAAACCTGGTCATGGTGCCATGATGCCTTTCTACCAGGGCCTTTAAACAACCCAGATCCAGAATCCAGAAACCCTCTTCTTTGAAACAAGAAGAGGGTTGATTTGATTTTGACTCAGAACTGATCCACAGATAATCTGACTGTTACCCCCCTACATCTGTCTGACAACTTCTTTATTCAATTCACAATCACCTTACCAAAACATCCCCATGTTACTCCACAAATTGTCTCCTTCCGCCACAACATTTGGTCCCTCACACTGACTCAACTTTCAAATAAGGTCTTGGCTACCATGCCTCCTAATAATGAATTTTCCTCACTACCAGTCAGTGAGCTACAGACACACTCTGTTCCTCAACAGCCACCTCTTCACAGTCTCTGCCCTCTAACATCCAAACCTGCTTGCATCACCCCCCCCCCAGTCCATGGCTCACTGAAGTTATCAGAGATCAAAAGGTGGAACTCAGGAGAAGCAGGGAGAAAATGGTGTAAATCCAGAGTCTACTGACCTCAGTGACTATCAGGGTCTCCAAAACTGCTAAGACCACTCACTATCAGAACAAGATCTGTGGCGCCACAGAGGCGCGTAAAATGTTCTCTGCTTTTAACTCACTCCTCAATCTGCCTCCTCCTCTGCCCTCCACTCTGCTCACTGCAGACATGTTTGCCTCATTTTTTACTGATAAGGTCTTTGCTATCAGTAAGCAGTTCTCTGTGCTTGACCAACTCAGTCTGCAGCTGCCAGCTAACAGGGCCACACTGCTCATTCTCCCCTCGGACCGAAGAAGTCTCCAAACTTCTGCTGGTCTCTCGTCCCACTACCTTTCCACTGGACCCAATACCGTCCAACCTTCTATAGACCATTTCCCCCGCACTTAACCCCGAAGTCACACACATAATAAACTCCTCACTTACAAAAGGTGTTTCCCCACCTCATTTAAGCAAGCTTGAGTCACCCCACTGCTCAAAAAACCTAAATCAACCCAACCCAAGTTAAAAACTACAGACTGGTTTCACTCCTGCTCTTGCTATCAAAAATAATTGACCGCACAGTCTTTTACTAAGTCTCTGAATTCCTTTCTGATAACAACCTGTACGACCCAAATCAGTCTGGCTTTAAGCGGGGGCACTACACCGAGACTGCACTCCTATCGGTTATGGAATCACTGCGCTCAGCTAGAGCTGCTGGTCAGTCCTCAGCCCTTTTGCTGCTAGACCTGTTTGTTGCCGTATATCCAGTTAACCACCAAATCCTCCCCTCCACACTCACTGAGTTTGGTATCTCAGGATCTGCCCTCCACTGGTTCATGTCCTACCTCTCAGAGAGATATTTTAGAGTATCTTGGAGGGGAGAAATGTCCAAACTGGACAGCTTGTCCACAGGGGTTCCTCAAGGGTCAGTGCTTGGTCCCCTTCTTTTCTCAATATACACTTAGCGCAATCATCTGCTCCCATGGTTTCTCATACCATTGCTATGCTGACGATACCCAGTTGCACCTGTCGTTCCCGCCAGAAGACCACACAGTCTTGGCTTGGATCTCATCATGCCTTGCCAATATATCAGCATGGATGAAAGAATGCCACCTTCAACTCAACCACTCTTAGACCAAGCTCCGAGTCTTCCCAGCCACTCCCTATATACAGCAGAACATCAGCATCCAGCTCAAATCAACCCAACTCATGCCCACAAAGTCTGCCCGTAACTTGGGTGTCATGATCAATGACCAGCTAACCTTTAAGGTTCATATGGCCACAATCGCTTGGTCGTGTTGGTTTGCCCTGTACAACATCAGGAAGATCAGACCCTACCTGTCTGAGCATGTAGCACAACTTCTAGTACAGGCTCTTGTAATATCATGCATTGGCTACTGCAACCCCTTACTGGCAGGCCTCCTCGCATGTATGTTCAAACTTCTGCAGATGATCCAGAAAGTGGCGGTACATCTGGCCTTCAACCTGCCCAAAACAGCACGTCACCCCGCTGTCAATATCCCTCCACTGGCTCCCAGTTGCTGCCCGCCTCAAATTCAAAACCCTGACACTCACTTACAAAACAGCAACTAAAACAGCTCCTACCTACCTCTGCCAATGAAAGGCACCTGGTACCACCACCACAACAGGGCCCTATGTCGCTAGCTAGACTCTTCTCTTCTGTAGTTCCCTGGTGGTGGAACGGGTTACCAAACTCTGTTTCATCTGCAGAGTCCCTCTCAATCTTTAAGAAAAGGCTAATGACCCAGCTCTTTCACAAACACCTCTACACTGGATGGACTGAAGGTAGAGGAAAAAACAAAAATACAATACATTTTTTTTTTTTTAAATCTCCTTCTATACAATCTATGCACTCTATGCATTGCCTCTGTGCACCGCCTGTTGGCATCTACGTCCTATCAGACTCAAACTTAGCTTTATGGCACTTACTCATGTTGTTCTCTCCTGACTAGATCCCTACTTGTGTTCTATCGGCTCTCAGATGTACGTCACTTTGGATAAAGGCATTTGCTAAATGAAATTGTAAAATTGTAAATTGTAAGGGCTGGTATTTCAATCTTCCCCAAGCAGGGCTTGGAAGGACGTTGCACACTGACCAAATCAGGAACTTTAGGCAGTGTGGCTCAGCCTGCTGAAACTAATACCCCTTTCTGGCTTGGGAGCTCAGCCGTCAGAAAAAAAGTGATCATCAGCACAGGGATGGAAAGATTTGACACAAAAAACAGCTCATAGAAATGCTGAAACATCTCAACACAGAGATGACTGAATCTGAGCTGACTGACAAAACTACAACTCAGCTAACAGCTTCAGAGACAGGTTTTAGCTGCTTGTGGTAGACGAATATCCATCACTGTCCATGCATTTTCACTGTGTTCACATTCACATGTTCCTAGCGTCGTATTTGTTACGTGGCTCTCTGATTGCTGGTGTACATGAAAACAAGAGACAGTCAGTTGAGTCCTGCAGGTTGTTCTCTCTCTCCACACCAACAGCAGCTCACGGGGGGGTGTCGCCATATACCGGTATTGACAATAACCTTGATATTTAAAAAATGAAATATTGATATCATTTTAGTAATACACACGTTAATATTGTGTAAATAATCCAGCACCTCTTAAATCATTTCCGTTTCTTTCCATTCTCACTTCCAATGCCTCACCCACCCACCCACACACACACACATACACATACACCTTGTGAATCTTTTGTTTATCAGTTCATCTAGTTTTGTACAGTTATGGTTATAGACTCTCTCACCACCTCCCTACACTTGTAGTTTGAGTGTAGGGAGGTGCGAGAAAAGAGACAAAACACACAATAAACAAAGTTAAAGATGAATTTGATTGTGAAATAAACTGATAGATAGATTTTCGATAGATATCACGATAATATTGTTATCATCAATACTTGGCCATGATAATCGTGTAGTGAAAATCTGATACTGTTACAGCCCTAAGCTAACGTGTCCCAATGAAATGCCTGCAGCCTTTTTTGTTTCATTTGTTTGTTTTTCTTTGGACATCTTAATCTTAGTATCTTAGTATTCAGTTTATATTTAGCAAAATTATTAATCTGTAAATCTGCAAGGCACCTGTTGACTTTTAATCTGAATGATTGAAATGATTTTGATATAATATAATATAATATCATATAATATCATATAATATCATATAATATCATATAATAAAATAAAATAATTGCACCCTGGGTGGCTCAGGGTCCCTCTCTCTCTCTCAACCCAACTGGTCAAGACAGATGGCTGCCCACCTTAAGTGAGGTTCTGTGCGGGTTTCTGTGCAAGTTTATTCCCATTAAAGTTTTTTCTGTACCGTTGTTGCCAATAAAAGTGACTTGACTTGACTTCTTGCTTATGTTTTGTACTTGTGGGTGCTCAGTCTCAACTGAGCATATTGTATATTAACTTTATTTATAATTGTTTCCTTGAACAAAAATTCAACTTCCAACAACACGCATTATGCCTCTGTCTGTATATTAGTGGTACTGTTCATGTGCACATTTGTACTTTGAACATGTCAGATGACATTAATTTCCTACTTGGAAAAGCTAGTCTGCAGTTGTCTATGATATAACATGATAATATAAAATTTAATTAGTTTTTTATTTCTGAATTGCCTGTAGGTCCGGCACAGGGATGTGGTGGCTACCTGTCCATGCCTATGGGCATGTTTAGTTCTCCAGATCCAAACCTGGATGGGCACTATGAGCCCAGGGTGGACTGCCTATGGACCATTGAGATGCCGGTCAACAAGGCTATCAACCTGACCTTCAGCTCCTTTGAGCTTGAGAGCTCCTCTTCTTGCCACTATGACTATGTCAAAGTAAGAGCTCTACTAAAATATTAATGGCAAATAGTACTTTTTTTATTTGAAAATTTTATCTGACCATTGTATATATATATATCTATATATCATTTGTTGATTGCTAGTGTGAACTAATAATAACTCTCAATCATTTTGATATATATTACCTTATAAACATAGCAAAAAAAGTAAGGAAATTTGTGTTTGGTAGATTATTTCTTTGTTGTAACAATGCTTCTTGGCAATAAATCTTGAACCGTTGGAAAGCCTGTTTATTACCCTTTTACATGGTGCCACATTTGTTAAATGAAAAATTTGCCAAATCTTGCAAATTTTTCATGTGCATTGTTCATCCCACAAATGCATGTTCCTTATAAATGTGGCACCATTTAAAAGGGAAATAAACAGGCTTTCCAACGGTATAAGATTTACTGCCAAGAAACACTGTTACAACAAAGAAATAATCTACCAAACACAAATTTCCTTACTTTTTGTACTATGTTTATGAACTTCAGTTGTGACTGCATTTGTGCTGCACATGACGCATATCTACGATTGATGATGTGTATAAAGTGTAGTAATAACACTTAACACTTTGCTTTGTATTTCATATTATGTGTACTATATGTTTTTTTGCTTTGTACTGTTTGTTATTGTGTTGTTATATGTTTTAATTGTGACCTGCGTAAGGGCCTGCAGATGAAAATTAGCTATAAGCTAACTCTGGTGCAGTACATCAGATGGTAACATTTATGTTAACACTGTACATGGTTCCAATAAATAAACTGTCAGATATATCCTAATATGTCCTAAAAGATATATCCTAATATGTCCTAAAACAGGACAATATGACTGAAAATAATACTATGACAAAATGGATTTGCTTTTTTTGATGTCTTGTATGTGTATCTCTATCAGGTATATGATGGTGACAACATTAACTTCCCTCTGGTTGGGACATTCTGTGGAAACTCCATCCCTGCTTATTTTCTATCAAGTGGAAACTTCCTTACTGTTCACTTTGTCACTGATGGCTCAGTACAGAGACGAGGATTCAATGCCACATACAAAGCTGTGCCATGTAAGCACTTTCTACTCTCTCTCACTTGCGCTGTACTCTTTCCTGCACTGTGCTCTGCTTACTAAATAACAACTCAGTCTCACATAAAAATGTTGGTCCACAGTGCAAAACATAGTAGTTTCACAATAACAGCTCTAAAATTGTGAGATGCCTGTTTTTTGTCTGTGTGTCTGTCTGCAAAAACAAACTAAATGGCTGCCAGTCCTTTTATTGTCAATGGAAAATGCAGTATTTTAAAATAGTTTCAACATTTCCTCACTGTCACTGTGTTAAGATTTTCTTTTGATGATATCTTTAACATATCTCAACACAAAAACACAAAAGTGTCATTGATAATTCAACATATGATAGGTTAATGTTATGGCCAGAAATAGTGCTGTACCTGGCACCAGATCAGTTGGTTAATGCAGACTTTCAAAAGTATGTTACCATAGAAACCGCTCTGAGATCAATTTCAATTGCAGGAAAGTTAGCCATTAATCTACTGCAGATGTTAACATATTGGTAAGCATTCAGGAGCCAGTTTAATACATGCATGATGTGGCTTAACAAAGACTTTGAATACATAATAAACAAGCTCCATAGCTCAATAAGCCTTTTCACTAACAAAGACCACGCCATTTGAACAGTAAAAAATAGTTTAAATTGGATTGTCAAGAGAGTTCAGGTTTGGATGAAGATAATGTATGGTGGGCTGATTGGGGGTCAAGGAGAGGGATGAAAGGGGGTCGATTGATGGGGGATGAATGGGAGCCGAAGGTCAGTCCGGGTCGTGTACGGTGGGATGATGGGGTCGAGGAGAGGGATGGAGGGGGTTGATGGCATGGGGATGACTGGGGACCAAATGGAATCACAATGAGGCTGGAACATCTAGGAACCCAGGGGTTGAGACTAAGGGTGGGGGGCATGTCTTGATGAGCTTTCTGCTTCATCAAGTTAACGTCAGTGGACTAAGTGAGAATGGGCTCTTTGAATGTCACTGAGGTAGGTATGGAAGCTTGGGAAGATCAGCGGTCGAGAATTTTATTTATTTAATTTTAACGTGTGGTCTGGGATTTCTTATGTGGAAGCGGTTGAAGCGGCTCCGGTGCGGAAGGATTGTCCAGAGTATGGTTAGGAACGTAGACTGACTTTGTCAATGTGGGGAGACAGGCTGCTTGTGTGGAAACATTGGTAATGGGCCAGGAAGTCTAAAGTAAGGGCCAAATGTTTGGCATAAGATGTGGTTCGGACTTACAGACTTTTAGATAGCATGCCGAAGTGTGAGTGGAACAAGGCTAGATATGGTGCCCCTGAGAACAGTTTTATGGAGATGTTAATTCAGCTGGCGTAGACATGTATGGTGGAAGATTTAATCTTGAGAATGGAATGGGCGAACGTGGTGAAGCAGGAGAGGGTCAGGACGTTGAGTGAGGGGAACAAAAGACCATTGGAGGCATTGAAGCTGAAAATGGAGGGACCAGCTTTCGGGTGGGAATCTGAATCTGGTGCCAAGGATTTAAATTTCTAGTTTATTATGGTCGACGACAATTTAGTAGGCTGTATGAACGAGGATGACTGGAAGACCACTCATGCCCCCAAAGAAGGACTGCGATGATGACGTGGTACGGTTCATAGAGAGCAGAGGGGGGGAGGGTGGGGACCGGTCAGGTGGCTGATCGGAGGTGAACCACCTACGGCTGCGTCCAGGCACGGCAAGATGGCGCAGGATTGGGTAATGAGGTTGTCTCAGAAAGCACTTGGGAGCGTCCAAGGACGAGGGGGTAGGATGAGAGCTGGGAGGTTCATAAAGGGCTGGATGAAGGTCAGATACAGATGGATGAAGGAGGGTTGACAAGTGGCATGAAGAACGGTGGAGTGGAGGGATGCAGGAGTGACAAGGACTAGTTGGAAACCGCAGATGAACCAAGAATAAGAAAACAGATAAAACTGATGATTGGGATGGTCAGTCGGAGCATAGTTTAGGGCATGTAATATGTATGGGCGTTTGAGATATTGGTGTGAACGTAAACTGTGTGTGGAGGCGGTGTAGAGGAGGGTCAAGGGGTGGGATAAAGGAGGGTCAACAACTGGGTTGAAGCCGTAGGTGAACCAAGAATGAGAAAACAGACAAACCAGCAATCAGAATGGTCAGTCAGAGCATAGTTGAGAGCATGTGGTGTTTATGGGTGTTTGAGATATCAGTGCGGTCGCAAACCGTGCATGGTGGTGGGATAAAGGAGGGTCGAGGGGTGGGATGAAGGAGGTTTGAAGACTGGGTGGAAAACGTGATAGAACCAGGGGTGGGAAGTGGATGACATGGCGGTCGGGATGGTCCACCAGCGCATAGTGTAGGACATTTAACGTCTATGGGTGTTTGAGGTGATGGCGTGATCATAGACAGTGTTCAGTCGTGGGATGAAGGAGGGTCAGCGGAGGCCAGAGTGAAAGTTCTGGTATATAATGTATAAAACGAAGCTTTTTGTTTGTTGTTTTTTTTCTTTTTTAGTGGAAACATTGATCAAAATGAGTCACCTTCAGAGATGACAATACAATCTAGGGCATTACTACAGGCTTGGAGGAAGGCCTGAAGTGCTTGGGTTAGGGTTAGGGCTAGGGCTGAAAAGACCAATCCACTCTCATTCATGCAGAGGCTACTATTTATACAACCCTGGAGATTTTTTGTATTTTTATGATTTGTGGTTTTGGCATTTTATGCCAGCATGACATAGCCCAGTCAATCAGAATCTGTTGTATTATTATTATTATTATTATTATTATTATTATTATTATTATTATTATTATTATTATTATTAAGTAATATTAAAATTAAATTGAAATTTTAAAATCTATTTATACAGTGGAATAGTAATAGTTTTGAAATGGGATATAAAACTTGAAATGGTAAATGGACTGTACTTGCATAGCGCCTTTCTAGTCTTCCGACCACTCAAAGCGCTTTTTATACTTTGAATCACATTAACCCATTCGCACACATTCATACGCTGAATGGGTACAGGGGCTACCATGCAAGGTCCCAACCTGCCCATCAGAGGAAATCTAATCATTCACACACTGATGGCACAGCCATCAGGAGCAATTTTGAGGTTAAGAATCTTAAGGTTAAGGTTAAGAAAAAGAGTTTGGTAACTTGTTCCACTACCAGGGAACTAAAGAAGAGAAGTCTGGCTAGTGACTTAGGGCCCTGTTGTGGTTGGTGATTATGAAAATAAAATGCACATTTTTTGCTAGAAAGGTTATCAAAATGCATTTTAATGCTGAAATTATCATGAAATATTGCATTTTCCACAGAGAACAAAAGGACTGTCAGCCATTTTGCTTGTTTTTGCAGACAGAAACTTGACAGTCATGTGATGTGGATGCAGGCTAATAGAAAAGAATCACCCAAAAAAATGTAGGCATCTCACAATTCTAGAGCAGTTATTGTGAAACTAATACATTTTATGCCGAAATTATTGGTACCCTTGCATTTTATTAAATAATGCACCATTCACCCTGACCAGTGTTGAAAATTAAAGATATTTCATTATCAATGCATGTCTATGTCTGGTTTGCAGTAGAACAAAACAAAGAAGTTGTGAAAATAACAGAACTCATGCTTATTCTACAAAGACATCCTAAAATAGCCCGGACAAAATTATTGGTACCCTTTAGGAGTTGTAAGAAATAATTGATTTGTAGTGATACTTTAAGCATACTATTGTGTTTTAATTAGTACCACTACAGAGTGGTCTGAAGACATTAGAAAAAAGGTAATAGTCAAGCATGTCAACGCAAAGGCTACAAGACAATCTCCAAAGAGCTTGATGTTCCTGTTACCACTGTTGCCAATATTATTAAGAAGTTTAAGACTCTGGAACTGTAGCCAACATCTCTGGGCGTGTTTGCAAGAGGAAAATTGGCCCAAGATTGAACAGAAGGATTGCTTGAATGGTTGAGAAAACTTCAATACAGATCCAAACTGATCTTCAAGTTTAATGTGCAATACTTTCAAGTTGCACCATCCGTCGTTGTCTGAATGAAATTGGCTCCATGGCAGAAGACCCAGGAACATCCCACTTCTAAGAGGGAGACACAAAAAAGCCAGATTGTATTTGACAAGCCACAGTCCTTCGGGGAGAAAGTGCTTTGGACAGGTGAAACAAAATTAGAGCTTTTTGGTAAATCACACCAACCCAATGTTTAAAGAAGAAAAAATTAAGCCCTCAAAGAAAAGAACCCCATGCCTACTGTGAAACAGGAGGGGGAGGAGGACTATCAAGTCATTTTAGAGTGAAGCATTATACCCCAGTATCAGAAAGCTGTGTCTTAGTTGCAGGTCATGGATCTTCCAGCAGGATAATGACCCCAAACTTACCCCAAAAAGCACCCAAGAGTGGATGAGAAGAAAACATCGGACTATTCTGAAGTGGCCTGCTTTGAGTCCTGATCTGAATCCCATTGAATATCTGTGGAAAGAACTGAAACCTGCAGTTGGGAGACAGCACCCATCAAAGCTGAGAGAGGTGGAGCAGTTTGCTCAAGGAGAGTGGGCCAATCTATTGGTCGAGAAGTGTAGAAACCTTATTCAGAGTTACAGAAAAGCACTTGACTGCAGTTATTGCCTTGAAAGGCTGTGCTACAAAATAATAAATTAAGGATATTAATATTTTTGGCCATGCCATTTTCATTTGTTTTATTGTATTAAAATAATATGTTAAGTTGTAAATCAAAAGCAAAGTTTCAGTTATATTCAATGTGAAATAAAGAATGATGGATACCATATACTTCTGTCAGTTTCAACTTAATATAGAGAAAATTTTGTTTTTTTAAAAAAGGTGGAATGGTACCAATATTTTCGGCCATGTCTGTATTACACATTTTGGTATGAGACTGGGTTGTATATAAGGCTGTAGTTGGGTTTTTCCATGGGCCCGTGTTGGTCTGTTTTAGCCGAGCCATGCCAAGCCACGCTGTGATGAAATGCATTTTGAATTGAATGAATTCAAAATGCAATGAATTTTTTTCATGAAGATACCACACTGAAACACTTACTGGATAACAAAGGTCAGATTCATGTTTCATCAAGCTTTTTGGTTTTACAAAGGAAAACAGTTTATTTCTTTAAAATATTTTAAATACACCATCAGGGAGACAACCATTTAACTGTGAAAATAAACCTTGTCAGAAAACAGAGGGATGAAGAGGACAATGGGTGACCTGTAAAGTGAGAAAAGCCTTTTTTGGCCTTCAAGCCATACTTTCTTGTTAGATTGCAGAACAGACATGGACCCTGTTTTCATGGAGGCCTAACTACCATTGCTCTAGCAGTTCTTAATTATCCTGATCTTGGAACTTGCTTTGCCTGTCTGTGCTTGGTCTCCAGTGCAGAATTCACCATGCACAGGTAGGGGGAGAGGTGCAAACAGGTAGGAGGTTAATTTAAATGAGGCAGCACAAAGAGAGCTGTTGATATTTTGGTGGAAACTGGATCTTAGAAGTAATGCAGAGAATAGATGTCTCAGAACCATGTCTGTATATGGCTCAACATCAATCAGCTGACACTTTGTGGATTAATCATCAAGAGTAAACTAATTACTTGCTGAAAATGCACAGCAATAACAGATTCATGTTAAAATGTAAATGAACTATTTTGAATTGGCATAAAAATATGTTTAATGTGGTTAAAGCAGAAACATCAGCAAAGCAGTCTGCATTGATATAAAAATTAATGAGTAATTCTTACAGTATCTGTTGTCCACAGATGCTTTATACTGTATGAAAAGCCTCTCAATTAGTTAATTAAGTCTCTGCAGCATCTGAGGGCAGCAGGCAAAGTTTCGACAATGATCAATATTAGAAGTTAAGTTTTTTCTGAGCGTTTTCTAAGAGCATTAATAGAAAGGCTTTTAGATTTTTTCAGACTTTTCCCAAAGCAGTACAGGACACCACTGTTTGTTTCCTGTCACCAATCGCGAGTGTCATGTTTTCAACCATGACTGGAGACATTTATTTAAAAACCATAACTACGATTGTCCCCTAACCTTAACCACATGGTTATTATTGTAGCTATGACAACAAAGGTCACCTATCTTTTAGGAAGTAGTAACTTTAACCCACACCTCATTTTTCTCTAACCTCATGTTATCCCAACATTACATCATACATTACATCATAAAACGTCATTATTTTTTAACAGTAATTTTTGGAAACTACACACAAATTATGTTGTCCTGCCAGTTACACTCAATAGGAGTACCAGATTAGAAAGCACTTCTATAGGTCGTTCTAGAGATACATGGTCAAACAACATATTTGATCGTTGAACCATTTGGAGGACTTTGTTAAGTGGAGCTGCATTTGGGTCCACCCGCTCCACAAACTAAACTGATGAGGGGATGAGGTGCAGGTGGAACAGGAGAATTGGAAAAGAGCTGATAGGCTGGGAAAGACACAGGGAGCAGGGCAGGGCCAGCGAGATCAATGCAGGGCAAGTGAGGAGGGAAAGTGTGAAGGGAAAGGCAGGCTGGTGACACAGGAGGAAAAACACAGAGCAAACCAAAAACCCAGAAACATAATATGTCACACTAACATATTAAACTTTCAAACATACAAGTGAAACGAGCATAAGGAACAACAAAATCTGACAGACTGATACTGTCGAATCATTTTAGCATGTTGGATATTTACAGGACATCCTCCTTCTGTCCAACTACGGATTCCTCTTCAATCTATCCATGAATATCGATAGAGAACAGATCAGTTCATCTTAATATTCAAAGTATATGTCTCCTCTCACTTAGTCCAGATGTAACATCACACGGAGAAAACCCGAGGCTCTCTGGTAGACTAGTGGATAATGGCAGATAAGAGCCAGACTGGACCAGCACCATTACAAGCTTATCAATATGCATGATGTTTACACTGAAATTAAGAAACCTAAAAAACTTGCATTCTACTCATAAGTCAATTTGTCAACATGTAGCCACTATACTTTTTATTTTGTGTAATTTCTAAACCTCTTGATGTGTCTGCCTTCCCTCAGTGGTTTGCGGCGGGACTCTGAATGCCACGACCACCATCCAGACCCTGACCTCACCCTCTTTTCCCAATGCTTATCCTCCTTACACCTCCTGCCGCTGGATCCTGGATGCTTCAGCTCAGGAGACCATCAAAGTGTCAGTCCATACCTTTGTCCTCCAGCCTAGCCAGAGCTGCTCCACAAACTACCTGGAGTTGAAGGACTGGCCAGTGGTGAGTTTAGACAGAGATTGGACCAAAAAGTGCTGTATCATAAGCAGTGATTATTGTGGGAAGTATGACACAAAAGCAGTTTTGTGGTTAGGCCAGTAACTCCTGAAACATTTGAACTGAAATCATTGTTCTCTTTTGAAGATACTTAAGTTTGAGCTAAATTATATGTGCAAATTCTACCACATTTGATATTTTTGCCATTTGGAATTTGCGTTTCTGAGACAGTGTACAGTGACGGAAGACCTCAAACACAGCACTTTAGAAATGATTGTCACCAATCTTGTCACGTCACTCATCTTTAAAGATGAATAGTAACTAATTAAGATTATTATCTTGCAGTGATCATCATGAACAGAATAAGCCATTTCACTAAGTATCTAATAGCACCAGGATCTAAAGCAAGGTACACTGAAGTGCTGGTCAATACTTGTATAAGACTACCAGTTTTGATAGGATTCTAAGGATTGGTCTTGGGTAATGATTTTTTTATGGTTTTCTTGTTCTATCCTCAGAGGACTGACCAATGAGACTAGACAAGGGTGGAGGGGCCACTGCTCACTGATCTGTTATACATTATCTGGCCAGGCAGTTTTGGGATACTTGCGCAGTAAAATTCTCCTTTCATGTAATATAATTCATATAATATATTCATGATTTATTAATATATGCATATTCATTATTCATATAATTTGATGGAGAAGTTATTAATATATTGTCTGTTGTAACAGAAGTCACTGGAAAACTAATTTATTCCAGCCTGTATTTGGACTCTGAGCACCATGTAATGAAAGATGCCATTGGCCATGGGTTTATGTGCAAAAGATAATAATGTGTGGAGTAAGATTGATGTAATGTGGCATGTGTTTTGTTTTTATTTTACATGTGTTTTTTCTGCTGTAGATTTTACTTTCCTGGTTTTTATGCTGCTGGTCTTATGTTTTGTGCGTATTAAGCAGCTGGTTTTAGGTTTTTATGCTGCTAGTTTATGTATAGTTACTCTGTGCTGTTCATTTGTTAATCTAGTGAAGAGCTGCAGTGCAGAGTTAAAAACAAATTTCCCCAAAACAAGTATGCCCACAAATTAGTGTTGACAATGTTGAAATGTTGATCTTGAAAGTTTTACCCTATATGATGAATAATGCATAAAAAGTATATCTGTAATCTGTTGCAGGGCTCCTTGTTCATCTTGTTGCTGAAAATAGTTCTTTATTACTCTGGCTCTATGTTTAGGGTCGTTGAAATGCTGCAGAATAAACCAATCAGACACCTCCCTGATGGTATTGCATTATGGATTTGAATCTAAACATCTTAAGTGCCTAAAATTTTTGCTGAGTACTGTATACGATCACAAAATCTTGTGGAATTTGCTGGAGCCTGCTTTTCTTTTACTCCACAAACAAACTGTACCAGAGTCCGCTTAGAGGTGAGACAAAGACTCCCTGCAAAAGTGGGTCTCGGCCAGGCTCTTTAGTCTGCACCTGAGTTTGAGTGACATCTTCCTCACCTGCCTAAACAAACTGAAGAGAGTTCATTTGAACATGTTAGGTGTGAAAGTACCCTCAATCACAGTAGAACAAAGAAGGTTTTAATTTTAGTTTAGTTTTAATAAAAACCTGGTACAGTTATAATATTGTAATATCCACTCTGAATGAGGTGATTTCTGGTGTTTTCAGGGAGAAGATGGACAGTCACATAAGTTCTGTGCATCAGATGGTCATCCACCAGAATTCTACAGCTACAGCAGAACCATCCTTGTGTACTTCAAATCTGACACCTTCATCCCAGGAAATGGCCTGAGTTTCACCTATAAGATCGCCGGTAGGTGCCTGTAGTAAAACTGGTAGCAAGATGAGAAATTGAACGAAAATATACTCTTTAAAAAAAATGTAAGTGTTTGGTTTTTTGTAAACTTCAATTTAGAATGTACAATAATCTATGGAAACTGTGACACAAATATTTGGCTGCCAGTAGAAAGAATATTTACCCCACACCACCAGTCAGCAAAGATTCATTTACAGAAAAGATGGGTGACCCAAATTAAATATTTTTTTTCTTCTTTTCCTCTAGTGATACCTATCCTTGCAGATAGTTTTGGTTTAATTTAGCAGGTTTTGAGATCTCTATTATTTCTTCCTCCACCCATATATAATGGAGGGATAATAAATTTCATTTCATTTGTTCATACTAAAAAAACTTTTAAAACTTTTTTTGTAAAAAGGAATCATGAACCACATCATATCATTCTCTCAAACCCACCCACTCACACCAGCCACCCCCTCCTGCTCTTCTTAGCAAAATAATACAAATTACTGGTAACAAATAATAAAAAATCACTTACCTAATGTTTCTATACATTGCTTTGATTACTGCTTCGCACACTCTTGGCATTCTCTTGATGAGCTTCAAGAGGTAGTCACCTGAAATGGTCTTCCAACAGTCTTGAAGGAGTTCCCAGAGATGCTTAGCACTTGTTGGCCCTTTTGCCTTCACTCTGCGGTCCAGCTCACCCCAAACCATCTCGATTGGGTTCAGGTCTGGTGACTGTGGAGGCCAGGTCATCTGGCGCAGCACCCCATCACTCTCCTTCTTGGTCAAATAGCCCTTACACAGCCTGGAGGTGTGTTTGGGGTCATTGTCCTGTTGAAAAATAAATGATGGTCCAACTAAACGCAAACCGGATGGAATAGCATGCCGCTGCAAGATGCTGTGGTAGCCATGCTGGTTCAGTATGCCTTCAATTTGGAATAAATCCCCAACAGTGTCACCAGCAAAGCAACCCCCACACCATCACACCTCCTCCTCCATGCTTCACGGTGGGAACCAGGCATGTAGAGTCCATCCGTTCACCTTTTCTGTGTCGCACAAAGACACGGTGGTTGGAACCAAAGATCTCAAATTTGGACTCATCAGACCAAAGCACAGATTTCCACTGGTTTAATGTCCATTCCTTGTGTTCTTTAGCCCAAACAAGTCTCTTCTGCTTGTTGCCTGTCCTTAGCAGTGGTTTCCTAGCAGCTATTCTACCATGAAGGCCTGATTCACACAGTCTCCTCTTAACAGTTGTTCTAGAGATGTGTCTGCTGCTAGAACTCTGTGTGGCATTGACCTGGTCTCTAATCTGAGCTGCTGTTAACCTGCGATGTCTGAGGCTGGTGACTCGGATGAACTTATCCTCCGCAGCAGAGGTGACTCTTGGTCTTCCTTTCCTGGGGCGGTCCTCATGTGAGTCAGTTTCTTTGTAGCGCTTGATGGTTTTTGCGACTGCACTTGGGGACACTTTCAAAGTTTTCCCAATTTTTCGGACTGACTGACCTTCAGTTCTTAAAGTAATGATGGCCACTCGTTTTTCTTTACTTAGCTGCTTTTTTCTTGCCATAATACAAATTCTAACAGTCTATTCAGTAGGACTATCAGCTGTGTATCCACCTGACTTCTGCACAACACAACTGATGGTCCCAACCCCATTTATAAGGCAAGAAATCCCACTTATTAAACCTGACAGAGCACACCTGTGAAGTGAAAACCATTTCAGGTGACTACCTCTTGAAGCTCATCAAGAGAATGCAGAGTGTGTGCAAAGCAGTAATCAGAGCAAAAGGTGGCTACTTTGAAGAAACTAGAATATAAGGCGTATTTTCAGTTGTTTTACACTTTTTTGTTAAGTACATATTTCCACATGTGTTAATTCATAGTTTTGATGCCTTCAGTGTGAATCTACAATGTCAATAGTCATGAAAAGAAAGGAAACTCATTGAATGAGAAGGTGTGTCCAAACTTTTGGTCTGTACTGTACTATATATATCAATATATCAAAGGGTTCCCATGTTCCCTTAAATGAATCTTGTTTATGTCATAGTGTGTAATTTTTTCTAATTCCACACAAGACAATATCTCCTTAATCCACTTACCCATGAATGGTTTATTTTTTTACTTTTCCAGTTAAGACCTATCAGATGCATGCAAAGTATACATATTAATAAGTACATATTGGCCCTTTTCTGTATTAAGGTCCTTGGGGTATTAATTAATGATAAATATTCTACGTTAAAATTGAAAAACAGTATGATGTACCTCTTTCCACAAATTGTTGGTAGGTTGTCAACCTACATTACCATAGACAGTGAGAGGATTCCTCTGACATTACATTAGTATCATGTAATATCACTGTCAAATTTGTTTTTTTTTCATTTGTGTACAAAGGTCTCTCTGAGGACACTTGAGACTCTTCTTCTTTATCTAGAAAATCATAAAGGGAGGGAATCAGTTGTTAAACATAGAAAAATGTTTAATGTCATTTATGCCAGGGTGGAAAAGACAGGACAATCATATTTTTGTTTTTGAGCTGTATATATAAATTTTTTTATTTGAAGAAATTCACAAAAGTCTTAACTTGGTAAATAAAATGTAGATTTTGGAAGGGCTCAACCCTAACCCTCCCTCAATCAATCAATCAATCAATCAATCAATCAATCAGTCAAGCCAATCTTTCAAATTACCTCTCTGAACTACATTTGGAAACCCTTATCTGATCTTCCAACATCTGAAATTTTAAAAAATCAAACATTTCTTTTCAGAAACAGTGTCCATTTCTCTGGATAAGCCACAGAACACATTCTCAACAGTGTTCATTGACTCTTTTTCTGAGGCAATAGTCCCAATGAAATCTGCTTTTTGGTTTTGAAACAAGGGGCATGAAAGGGAAAGGAGGATCTTAGTTTCAGATTAGTGCTTTGACTGTGGTGGTGGTTTCCAGGTTGTAGTCGAACCTATGAACAAGAATATGGCTACCTGAAGAGTCCGGGTTGGCCTGAAATGTACCCCCATAACATGGACTGCACCATTATCCTGAAGGCACCCCAGAACAGCTACATCTCCTTCTTCTTTAACAACTTTGATGTGGAGAGTCACAGCAACTGTGAATTTGACTACCTGGAGGTAACACATGAAGCCCACATGCAGAGACGCATATTTTCATTCATTTGCATATTTTCATTCATCACCTAACTTGTATACTTACTTCATACTCTCTTGACATTCTTGTGTGTTTGCCCTCAACAATAATAATACAAAAACACACACACACTACATTGCCTGAAGGCAAACTGACTACAGGGCTGGTCAAAATGGATGACATCAATATCACAATATTTACATAAAAATGTATAGGTTTAGGTACTTTAGATGTTTAGATGAGCTTGTTTACATTTTATGTAGTGTGTAGTTTGATCATAAAAAATCTTGCCGTCTTTGAAAGCACACATCCAATGTGCCTGAGCTCACCTCACCTTAAGCTCAAGTAAGTGCAAGAGAACAGAGTCACTTGTTCATGGATTAACTACTTTTGAGAGTAAATCTTTTTTTTTTAGAAAATAAAACAATGAAATGCTGATAAAAATTATCATATAATATGTAAAGAACTGGGCTGATAATGATTTTATATTGTAATGGTATAAAAGAGAAAAAGGAATCACATTTGGGTGTTTAACAATCCAAAATAACCAATATCTAAAAAACTTCACATAAAGCTACTGTGCACATGTATTGCTTAACCCAAAAGTATGTTTACTTAAATTTGGTGGAAAGTCTTCCCCTAGAAGTGGAGGAGTAGTAGATTGGCTGGAATGTTTAGGTGTCCACATACCTTTGGCCATGTATTTTATACACTACACTGAACTTTGTAAAGTATATTGTCACTTAAACATTCCAGCCAATCTACTACTATAAGCCTCTACTTCTCAGGGAAGTCTTTCCACCAAATTGAGGAACCTTGCTGCAGGTATTTGCTCCTGTCCTGCCACAAAAGCACTGGTGAGATGAGGCCTGACTCGTATTCAGCGTTCCTGTTGTTCTTCCACAACAAACTGCAAAAACCATTTCCTTATGGAGCAAAATTGAAAGTCCACAATTGTCTAAAATATCTCTATGTTCTAGATTTCTCCTCATTGGAACTAAGGGGCCCATTATATTTAATATGTGTGTTAGCTACTTTCTGCTCAGACCTGTGTGTGATCTCCCTGTGATCTCTCATTAATGTATCAGTGATTCTGTAAATAACAACCTTCTATTTTGTCTTTCAGATCCGCAATGGTAGTACTGCAGATTCACCACTGATTGATCGACTATGCGGCAGCACCCTGCCCAGCCCCATCTTCCCACAATCCAACCTCCTCTACTTACACTTTAAGAGTGACTTCTCCCACGCCCGCGATGGCTTTGAGGTCACATGGACATCCTCCCCTCACGGTCAGAACTGAATTGTTTATATGAGTGAAATCAGTTGCTTAATTAATACATCTAAAATATTGTGTTCAAACTGACTTTGTTGATGGTCTTCTCACTGCAGATTCAACAGTAACACAGCCCCACACTCAATCTCAAACCTCAGGTTCCACCATTGTGTGTTACTTTTGAAGTTTCAAAACTACTTTGGTGAAAAGCTGAAAGGAGCTAAAAACATATTGTTTTTTGTTGTGGACACTCAGAACACACTCTCATACAGAAACTGCGAAATTCTTTCCTATGGAACTCCCCGCATACTTTGAGATAAATTCTATGTATCTGAGACAGTTTTCAGTGTTTTTTGTCTTGTTTTTCACAACTGAGCATGTTTTAACGTGGTGGAATTAGAGCTGTTAACTGGTTCTGATGGATCTCCAGAATCTGATGCAAGTGTCAATCTGGCCACTGCTTAGCAGCCTAGGCCACGGTCCAATGATGTCCCAGTCATATTGGTTTGGTGCTATTTAACCACTCACAAGTACTGCCGTGCAGTTTGAGTTACTAGGACTACTACGCTACCTTCTGCCTATCAGCTAGGTTGTCAGGTTTGTCAAGGATTTATGTAATGCAGTAGCGCATGGGGTGAGTTCTTCCAGTGTCTCTAACCACCAGATATGATAATAACACAGTAACTTATTATTATCAGTGGAATCAGTTGTGTTTCTCCTCTTCTCAGTACAGTATCTCAAAAGAGGAAAATTTACTAAAAGCTAAAAATCTTCAACACAACAAGCAAGCTATGATATCTCAAAGGAGTAAAATCTAATAAGGCAAAAAAAACAACTTTTTTGTCCTATCAGAAATCTACACAATACACATTTTAAATTCAAAACATTTCATTGGTTTTATGGAACATGCATACATTATGCATTCAAAACATTTAATTGTTTATATATAAGTGGATAATACCAAAAAAAAAAAATAGTACATCATACAGCGGCACCTAAGCAACTGTTCTCAACAACATTAACCACAGTGCACTACACATATATTTATATCAAAGTTTCAGATCTCAAATGGTTTCTCAGTCTGTGAATGGGAGCCGGCATCTTCTCAGTTCTTTTCTCCCTTTCTCTCCTTTGCTGGGCAGAATGCACTCTTGACTCCTGCTCTCCCCCAACAGAGCCTATAGTACACCTAGCAAATGTCTGACAAATCACAAATGACCAAAACATGAACAGCATGAGATTAACTGCATTGGACCCTAATCTCTATATCCTGCTAAACTGTCTGACATGTCTCCAATAAACTATTACAGCCTACCTTTAAAGGAAGGGTTGACCAACCTGTTGACAGCCACATTTTTGATGGAGAATACATCACCTTTGTTTGTGCTATAATGTAGGCTGCTTGGGTCTTAAAATGCAAATGGAACCTTTTTAAAGCTGAAGTCACTTCTTTGTTAAACTGTTATAATCCATACATCTGCGTCAAACAAGTGGCAGGCCTAAGTGTCTATGTCGTAAACTTTCTTTCTATTTTGAATTCTATTGATCAATGTTTCAACACATCTTACGTTCTTCAGGAGGTTGAGGTTGTGAAATAAGTTACCTGACATAAGGGCCCTATTGTTGTGAATCCAGCGGTTGAAGAGGTTAGGGGGTGGGATCAGAAATAATACATCATCACACATTATAGGTGGGCACATTAGAGTCTGACAATCATGGCCAATCACATGAGCTACTTGATGTACTTGTGCTGCTCCAAATGACAGCAGACAAACACTCCATGTTTATTGTAGCTCATTCTGAATACATTACAGAAAAGGCTTAAGTGACAAGTTCACTGAAGGCTTCAGGCCTAAATACATATAACTATGCAGCAAATCTTAAGTATCCCACCACAGTAGGTATATACTGGTGTAGGTTTTGCCCATCACCCTAAAAAACAAAATTCAACTATAACTATAATTTTCCCAGTGATGTGTCTAGTAAAGTTATATTGTGCTGGAGCATCTTAAACCTCTCCCTCAGCAATTCTGTAATTCCTGCCTGTTTCAAGAGGGCTGTCACTGTATCCCCCAAAAGTCTGTTCTGCTTCCTACCTGAATGACTACTGCCCTGTCGCACTTACATCAGTACTTTGAGCAGCTAGCAGCTAGTCTGCACTCTGTCTACCTGACAACATGAACCCCCTTCAATTAGCATACAGACCCAATAAAGCCACAGATGAGGCCGTCGCCATAGCAATGCACACTGTCCTCTCACACCTGGACAAGAGAAACACTTATGTGAGAATGCTGTTCATTGATTACAGCTCAGCATTCAACACCATTGCACTCTCTAAGCTCGTCATTAAGCTCATGGACATGGGACTGCACCTTTCCATCTGTAACTTGATCCATAACTTCCCCGACAAGCAGACCACAGGTGGTGAGAATAGGCATTCTCATCTTCTCCCCACTCACACACAATACTGGCACACCTCAAGGCTGTGTACTAAGCCCCCTCCTGTACTTGCTTTTCACCCATGACTGTGTTGCAAAACACATCTCCAACACAATCATCATATTTGCCAACAACATGATCATCCTATTCCTCATCACCAATAATGGTGAAACAGCCTTCAGGGATGAGGTTAAGCTCTGGCCACGTGGTGCCAAAACAATAACTTCTCTCTCAACATCAACAAGACAAACAACGATTGTGGATAACTGAGGGGGGGGGGGTGTTGAGTGAGTGAGCAAGTTATCTTAGTTTTGTAGTTAAATTATTTTATTTTTATGGTCATTATTGGTTATGATTTTAAAGGCATGCCGAAGGGATAAAAAGAATATACCAAAAGCTGGTGGTGTCTCTCTTTAAAATGTTAGTTTACAGCAGAAATAAACATGTTTACAGCCCAGCTGTACGGGGGTGAGTTTTTATATAACTCACCCATTTAAATTTTATTAAAGCTTAAAGTTATGCATAATTAAGAGTGTGGCTGCTTTGAGTAACAGGTGGGTGCATTCACAGGCAAGTTGCTACCACGGTAACAACATTGGTTAGGTAACGTAACCATGTGTTTCCAGTTCATGTGCATATCCAATGGCTGACGTCAGGGTGATTACATCCATTATTTTTTATAGTCTATGATGCTGACAGATAAATGCCCCTCTATTGTCACACATAATATTTCATAAAATAACGATATCTCACTCATGTAGTGCCTCTAAAGCATTCTGCAGCAAAACTCTTTAAGTGTCTTGTGTTAGTGACTCATTAAAGAAGTAGGTGACGGGTGTCTTCCAGTGTCCTTGTAATCTAACAACCCTAAACACAAGGGCTTCACTCACCGCCGGCGTCTCATTAATGCTCTCCCAGATCAACAAAGCCTGTTAGTCCTTGTGTGTGAGGGTCATACTCAGTGGTGGACAAAGTACACAACTCCATTAATTGAGTTAAAATATAGATACTCCTGGTCAAATTACTCCGATACAAGTGAAAGTTGTACAAATGTAGTAGAAATGTAGTGGAGCCAAAAGTACAATATTTGTCTTTCAAACGTAGTAGAGAAAAAGTCATAAGTTTCCAAAAAAATTTATACTCAAGTAAAGATACTCAAAAAATGTACTTAAGTACAGTACTCAAGTAAATGTACTTCGTTACCGACCCTTAGTCATGCTGAACCTGCCTCTTGACAGCCATGAGACACAATTTACTGAATCTTGACATCTTCCTTTCTTCATTTTTGTGGCATGTCTAAAAGTGAAGTGTTTAATCTAGGCTTGGCATCCACAGTCTGATTATAAGTGGTTTTACTTCTATCATTGTTGCTATTTTGTTCAGTTCAGTCTATATTATTAAAACAGATCACTTTTAAACAGATTATAGTTCTGTTCCGTCTCTTACAACATGTGTGACATTAAGACAATAACAGAAAACACTTAAAGCATCATAATGAAATACAGATAACGTAACAGGCATGCACAGCTGTCTTCCCTGGTGTCTCATAAGCTCTCTACTCTGTTCCCCTAGAAACTCTGTAATAAAAGAAAATGTTTTGTTAAGTTTGTTAAGTCTTGAATAAATATGACAAACATTTATATGATGGCCCAGAACCACCTTTAATATGATAGCCCTGGATAAACGTGCAAACAAATCCTGGGCAAATACTGCTAGCTACATAGTTTATCATCTATCTAGGCCAAATTTATTTAATTATCTTTACGGTAATTATTTTCATTCTCTACTTCATCCCACAGCCTAATATCCCAGTTCAAGTTGATTTCCGGTTCAACTGGGGATATTTCAGTCACAATACCAATTTTGCTTGGATATGAAAGAGATTCTAAGGGATTCTAATTAATGCTGTAAATTGTACAAGGGACTGTCATGGAAAATCTTCAGATGGGCCAATAAATCTTCAGGTCTCCCGCATTTTATAAGACTCAAAATAACTTAGATATATTCAGACTCAAAAAACACACTTGAAACTGATGGAGTTCAATGTGAATAGGTTTACTGTGCATCAAGTGTAATACAGAGCAAACAGAGGCTTCGATCCCAGGATGAAGAACCTAATGCAAAATCACAGAGCATCATTTTATGTACTGTTCATAACTTCACCTGTTGTGGAGCCTATTTTGGGCTTCACCTAGCTTTTTACCAGTTTCACCCAGCTTGGAAACAATGGTGTCTCAAACTTCCCCAAAATCATCCAAAAATAAAATTGGGCCTGCTGGCCTTTAATCACTCATCATATGCAAATATCCAAAATTATGTTACTAAAGCAGTTCAGTTAGCCGTTAGCTCTGATAGCTCTGTTAGCTCCATTAGCTCCCTTAGTTCTGATAGCTCTGTTAGCCATTAACTCAGTTAGCCATGTTGTGGTGTCCATACAGCAGCTGTTCAGTTGCTTCTGGAACAAGCAGTCTGATAGCAGCGGGAGCAGCAACACAGTAAATTATGTTAACACGGTACCTTTTTTCAGTACATAGTAAAAAATGAATACTACTTTGTTATTACACAAACACCATAAACTCAGAAGGAGCTGTGTTTTTGTATTTTACGGTCTTGTTCCCCAAATTGCAAGGCTATGACATAACAACAACGTGATTGATCAGTTGCAAAGATGGTCCTGGAACAACATTATGATTGAACAACACAGCGATATCAGATTGTGCAGATACTGGTTGCGAATTCCAGGTACCAGTACTGGTACCAGTATCAGTTAAAATATGAATAGTACCCACCCCTACTATCATCTATTATATTTCCCTTTGACGACTGTGAGGGTGTGGAAGTGGTATTTTCATTGTTTCTTGTAGGCTTTGGGTCCATGCAAATGGCAAATTCCTTCTGAGTGGGAGTGGAGTCATGGTGCTGCTTAAAAAGTTCAACTGAAAGATCTTAAATGTTTGGGAAACAGGCTTCCTATTAATAAATACAAATACAAAACATGATATCTTGAAATTCTGGAAATTGAAGCTTTTTGTGAGGTTGTAATTGATCTGGATGTACTGGACACCTTAAAATAAAGTTTAAAATCTGTATAAGTAAATATGTTAAATTTATTATATTTAAGTTTGTTTTCACTGTTTGGTTTAGTCTGCGTTACACTCAGTTAGAAATAATAAAATGGTTACATGAAAAATTGGGATTATTTTTATAGAAAAAAAAATGCAAATAATGGATAGATGGTTTTGAAAGGTAAAAACCAAGGGGATCACATGTTCCTTCAGTCAAGTTGTCTGGCCAGTTCTGTGAATGTCTTTTGTCTTGTAATATTAATTACTGTATCAAGTCTTTCATTCCCTGTAAACAAATAAAACAAACCTGAAATGAAAATAAAATACCGGATTTCAGTCATGGCACAGCTGCAGGAAGCTCCAATAAATATGACCTATCACTCATTCACTTGGAAAACACCATTAATCTCATGTTAAGTGCATACTCATGATATGATACTCACCTGCGAAGACCCATCCTGATCTGTCATTTTTTTAGAAGGCAAAACAGAAGAGAATATGAGGAATCAATGCATGTAATTTAGTATGAGTGTATCTTCTGCCGACTAATTAGCGTAGCTAATGTAACAGTGTAATTTGTTAACTAGCTGATTGTACCTTTTAAGAAGCAAGAGGAGCTAACCTAACTAAGAAACGTTGATTACCAACCTAGCTGACTAGCATGCATATTTAAACTACTGTATAAACAAAAGTATAATGGTGGTCACTGAGATATGTGGTGCAAAAGTGAGAGTGTGTGGAACTTCATTTGTGAGCGAAAAAACAGTAAACATTTCTTCTCTTAAACATTCAAGACTTGTAGCAGCAGATTCTACAAGTTTGCAACTCCTAAAGCATTTTTCACTGTGACTTCTGTCATGGAAAATCCTCAGATGGGCCAATAACTCTTCAGATTACTCACGACTCAACACAAAACTCAAAAATTTATAAGAAAGAGACTCAAAAATACACTGGAACCTGGTTGAGTTCAATGTGAATAGGTTTATAAAAGATATATATAAAAAGATACAGAGCAAACCGAGGCCTTTTATCACAGGACAAAGAAAAAACCTGATGCAAAATCATTAAACCTCATATTATATACTTTTCATAACCCCTCCTATTGTGGAGCTTAATTTCTAGTCTCTGCCTCATTTTTAATTAAATTCAGCCATCTGGTCATTATTTCTGAGTTCATAAGTGACCTTGATGCTTTGGTGATAATACAAGTATGACTTATCTTAGAAATTACTTTCTCAGTATCTTCCACCTTTTTCTCACACCAAAAATGGACCTGGCGGCCTTTAATCATTTCATACAGAAAACCAAATTGCTATATCACAGATTAGCCTTCTTGCTAACTCCCTGGGAACTGTCTCTTATTGGCATAATGCTATCTTTGCACTTTCACTGGCATATTCGTTTGATCATGGAAAGGCAGTTTTCCACCACACTTCAAATTTACTGATACATGTGTGTCTATTGTTTACAGCTACAAATTCCACTGTCACAGGTGCTCAGTTGTTTTGCTCCAATAATACCTTCATATGTTCTCTGTCAAAGGAGCAGCAGTTTCGCAGCTCTACTACAACAAATGATCACTTTGGTGAATACTCCTTCTTATGGAGGAGCAAAAGAACTACACTACACAAAATAAAGCTTGAACCCACAGTAAAAAGCATCTTATATGTTTGTGTCTACTAGGGTGTGGTGGCACTCTCTATGGAGACCATGGCTCATTTGCAAGTCCCAACTACCCAGGCACCTATCCCAACAGTACCCACTGTGAATGGGGCATCACGGCACCCAGAGAGCGTATAGTGACTGTCACCTTTACCCAAATCAGTGTTGATGACCCTGGAGATTGTCAGAACAACTTCTTGAAGCTGTATGATGGTCCAGACACCTCCTCACTGCCTGTTGGACCTTACTGTGGGATGGTATGTAACCCAAGAAGACAGTCACTACTACTAACTGTAATGTAGCAGATTTAGGGGGATATTCACTGAGTCTGATGGCAGTAGGGGTACAGAATTTTGCATCACTCTAATTTTTTTATTCAATTTTAACAACTCAAGATGTGAATAAGCTCACTTCATTTGATTTGCATAAAGTGCGGTTAAACAAGATCTGATGCCAGGCTGTTTTGATACATGTTGCACATGTCTCAAAAGAAATGGAGTCCAAAAGAAAGTGTTTTCTGCTACTGAACTTGGAATATTTGATGAAAAATACCTCATAAGAAAGTTCAAATATCTTGTAAAAATTTTTAAAATTACATCTACTTATTCTCCCAGATTGAAAAATCCTAAATCTATGAATGTATTATCTATTTCATAAATTTAATTGCTGCACAAAAGAAGTCTCCACTGAAAAGTCAATTTTCAGCGCCCTGAAGACTTCATGTTTGCACATCACACTTGAGTCCATTGCATACTGGACTACCATTGGCTACTAAATATTTTTGATGTCTCAAATCTGAAACAGAGATTTAAGGTGAGCACAAAGAAACTTTCACCCTTCAGCAAAGTAATGTGAAAACAGCCATCTAATTCATACATCATTCTGCACACTGAAGCTCAAACATTCAACAAAAGGAACAATGTTCAAGGAAAAATGTGTTAAATTGTAATCCTTAAGATTTCAGTCCTGGTTAATTTGGCAAGTGCTGCTTAATAATACAGCAAACACTCCCTGGGCAGCTAAAACAGATATCTGTAGAGCAACCAAACAAAACTGATACAAAACAAAACAAAACATACTGTTTTACGGAAGTCTGCAAATAATTGTTTTGTAAACACACTTTTAATCAACTGTTAATGTCAGCACTAACCATGGTGGAAAATACAATGTATTTCCTGTTGCTGCTTCACAATAAAAATCAGCATATATTTCACCAGTTGAAGCTGCAGCAGTTGGAAATATTGGTATTGCATTTGGAGTAAGTAAATTCACCTCTAATATGACCATAGGAAAGTTAACGGTGAGGTTTAAACGGTGAGGCTGATATCAAAGAGACAAAATTAAAAACTGTCAAGCTGGATTACATGCTGAATTCTTTCCTGTGCAGTTTCAATACAATTTGGAAAAGGTTTTCTGCCATTAACAATAAAAATAACATATGCAGATGTAAATACAGAATGTAGATAGATTTAATGGCTATAGCTGGAAAAATGTTGTGTATCATTAATACTATTAAAATGTGGTTTGATTTAATGAAGATCTTTTATTATATTGTTATATAGTTATGTTGGACTATAACTTATTTTACTACATTATTTCTGTAAACAGATGCAAAAAATAGTACAGAGTCCCACCTAATCAATATTGGCTGCTTCAGTCACACCACACTGGGCTGGAGCTGCTATGAGCCATTAAAAGTCAGGAAAGATAAGCAAGAATTCACTGAGGGAACAAAAGGGAACAGAAAGGTTGCTGTGAAATCAGCTATTTATAAGATTGCCAGTCCTTCCTCCCATATGTTTCTTTTCTTTTTCCTTTCTGTGTTGTTTATTCAGGAAACCAACATTGCGCCATTCACAGCCTCCTCCCATCAAGTCTACATCGTTTTCCAAGCCCAGTTTGCCAACCAGCCTTCAGGGTTCAGACTTACCTGGAGCAGCTGAGAGAAAGCTCTTCTACACACAGTTGTTGATTAATGTCTCAATCAGTCTCAATGTTTTGAAGGTAAACACCTGCTGTGCATTTATGTTTCAACCAAACCAATGGAAATAATAAATGTTGTGTATTATAATAAATACATGATTCAAGAAGTACACCAAGATGGCCAGTCATTTTGTCATTTCAGATACTCCTTTTAGTGTCATTTGAAACCCGTTACATCACTATACAAACAAGCACTGAAAATAATGGATCAAAAACAAATGAAATGGCACCACTGTAATTCTGAAAAAAGTTCAAGTTGCTTAGTTATGACAGCTTTATCAAGTCTTCTTTTATCAAACTGATTTTTAAATATGTGAATAATCTCACCCCAGCTGTACTTTGTCCATATGTAACAAAAATAAACACAAATAGAATTGCCACTAGAGGATCAGCGATTAGCAACTGCAGGGTGGCACAGCTCAAAACTACTTTCAGTCAGTCATCTTTCTCAGTAAAAGGGATACATTTTTGGAATGCCCTACCAACAGGAATAAAAATACTGCTCTGAAAGCGTTTAATGAAAAGGTGAAACTGGCTTAAACAAAACCAAACCTGCAATCATTGATCAGTAATCATGCAGCTGTGCCAGACACATGTGCCTGGACATGTACACGCAGATGGAGGGACAGATACATATAAACTTAGCACAAAAAGTAAGGAAATTTGTGTTTGGAAGATTATTTCTTTGTTGTAACAATGCTTATATAAATAAATCTTATACTGTTGGAAAACCTGTTTATTTCCCTCTTAAATGGTGCCACATTTGTAAGAAACATGCATTTGAGGGATGAGCAGCAAAGCTGAGTATATGGATTGCGCCCATGAAAAATTTGCCAAATCTTCTCTACCAAAGCCAAACAGCTTATTCTGCCATTGGCTCTTGTTTGGTGTTTGGTGGATTGGATGATTGAAGTTTGAAGAAACAAGACATATTGGCAATTCAACAATTTATTCATTTAACAAACAGGAGCCTCAGTGGCGTGTGGAAGAACCATACACAGCCACAACAGCCTGGCACCTCCTCCTCATGCTTGTCACCAGCCTGGTCACACACTGCTGTGGGATGGCATCCCAATTCTTCAACCAGCATTTGTCGCAAGTCAGCCAACGTGGTTGTGTTGGTCACTCTGGCACGAACAGCACGTGCAAGCTGATCCCACAAGTGTTCAATGGGGTTCAGGTCAGGACTGCTGGCAGGCCATTCCATCTCCACTCCCAAATTCTGGAGGTAATCTCCGATAAACCCCACTCTTTGGGGGCGAGCGTTGTCATCTTGGAGGATAGAGTTCAGTCCCAGACTGCGGAGATATGGGATCGCCACTGGTTGCAGAATCTCATCTCGATGTCTCTGCATTGAGATTGCCTCCAATGATGACAAGCCTTGTTTTTCTAATGAGGGAGATACCGCCCCACACCATCACACTGCCTCTACCAAAAGATGTTAATCTATCGGTGCAGTAATCAGCATAGTGTTCTCCGCATCTTCTCCACACTTTGACCCTACGATCCAACTGCGGTAGGCAGAATCTGGACTCATCGCTGAACATAACGTTCCTCCACATGTTCATGTTCCAGCGCACGTGTTGCCAACACCAGGTTGAAAAGAAAAAAGAAAGCCAAAATGTCAAGATGACTGTGATTGATCTACTGTCGAGAATCTCACCAGGGATTAAGGATTCCCTCCAAAACTCTGTGGATGTGGCACATCATATTGGGCCCAAGAAGGGTAAGAGCAGCAGAAGTGATACTAATACACAACCTTGACACATTATTGTACAGTTTCTATCACGCACACACCGTGATCGTGTTTGGGCA
Organism: Thunnus thynnus; assembly: GCF_963924715.1. Classification (NCBI taxonomy): domain Eukaryota; kingdom Metazoa; phylum Chordata; class Actinopteri; order Scombriformes; family Scombridae; genus Thunnus; species Thunnus thynnus. Next base: position 27,661,117 of record NC_089537.1, read on the forward strand.
GATGCTAAACACTCAGAAGTTCTGAAGCAAAAAAAATCAAGATTACAGAGGACTTGACACAACATGTAAGAGATGCAAGAGCATCAAACACTGATGATGATGAAACTGCTCATGAAAAGTGCAAAACACTCTTTTTTGATGCAAAGTAAGTAGAAAACAGCCAAAAGAGAGATTATGAATGACTATTCTGCGTAAGATGAAAACGCTCATGAAATGAGTGATTTTGGATGATTCAGGTTCAGATCTGATGAAAAACCACTCATTTCTGCACGATGACATAGGAAGTGCCTTTTCTGTTGTTATCCTTGCAAAACACTCCTTTTCGAGGAGAAATGACAGATCCAAATACCATTCTGTGTATGATGAAACTGCTCATGAAATGAGTGATTTTGGATGATCTGGCTCATATATGATGAAAAACCACTAATTTCTGCACCATGACATGGGAAGTATCGTTTCTGCTGTTATCCTCGCAAAACACTCCTTTTGGAGCCCCAGTATGTGGGAAAAGGCCAGAAATGACAGATCCAAATACCATTCTGTGTATGATGAAACTGCTCATGAAAAGTGCAAAACACTCTTTTTTGATGCAGAGTAAGTAGAAAACAGCCAAAAGAGAGATTATGAATGACTGTTCTGCATAAGATGAAAATGCTCATGAAATTAGTGATTTTGGATGATTCAGGTTCAGATCTGATGAAAAACCACTAACTTGTGCATGATGACATGGGAAGTACCTTTTCTGCTGTTATCCTAGCAAAACACTCTTTTTGATACAGAATGAGTGATTTTGGATAATCTGGCTCATATATGATGAAAAAACACTCATTTCTACTCAATGACATGGGAAGTATCGTTTCTGCTGTTATCCTAGCAAAACACTCCTTTTGGAGCCCCAGTACGTGGGAAAAGGCCAGAAATGACAGATCCAGATACCATTCTGTGTATGATGAAACTGCTCATGAAAAGTGCAAAACACTCTTTTTTGATGCAGAGTAAGTAGAAAACAGCCAAAAGAGAGATTATGAATGACTATTCTGCGTAAGATGAAAACGCTCATGAAATGAGTGATTTTGGATGATTCAGGTTCAGATCTGATGAAAAACCACTAATTTCTGCACGATGACAGGAAGTGCCTTTTCTGTTGTTGTCCTGGCAAAACACTCCTTTTCGAGGAGAAATGACAGATCCAAATACCATTCTGTGTATGATGAAACTGCTCATGAAATGAGTGATTTTGGATGATCTGGCTCATATATGATGAAAAACCACTAATTTCTGCACCATGACATGGGAAGTGCCTTTTCTGTTGTCATCCCCGCAACACACTCTTTTTTGATGCAGAATAAGTGGAAAACGGCCAAAAGACAGATTATGAATGACTATTCTGCGAAGGATGAAAACGCTCATGAAATGAATGAGTGATTTTGGATTTGGATTCAGTTTCAGATCTGATGAAAAACCACTAATTTCTGCTCAATGACATGGGAATTAGCTTTTCTGCTGTCATCCTAGCAAAACACTCTTTTTTTTGAAGCAGAATAAGTGGAAAACGGCCACAAGAGAGATTATGATCTACTATTCTGCGCAAGGTGAAAGTACTCATGAAATTAGTGATTTTGGATGATTCTGGTTCAGATCTGAACACCTGTTATTGGGCCCAATATCACTGAAATTGACAGAAACACATGAAAATGCATATAATGTGTGTGCCTTCACTCCGCTAGCAGAACCAAGCTTTAGGTGTGAGTCTGCATCAATTCTGATGAAAAGTGACTAGTTTGTGTCTGATAACACTGAAATTGATAGAAACACATGAAAATGCATATTCTCTGTGTGTCTTCAATCTGCTAGCAGAACCAAGCATTAGGTGTGAGTCTGGATCGAATATGATGAAAAGTGACTAGTTTGGGCCCACTAACACTGAAATTGACAGAAACACATGAAAATGCATATTCTCTGTGTGTCTTCACTCTGCTAGCAGAACCAAGCATTAGGTGTGAGTCTTGATCGAATATGATGAAAAGTGACTAGTTTGGGCCCACTAACACTGAAATTGACAGAAACACATGAAAATGCATGTACGGTGTGTGCAGTGACTCTGCCAGTACAGCAGAGCATTTTGGGTGAGTCTGGAACGATTCTGATGAAAAGTTACTAGTTTGGGCCCAATATCACTGAAATTGACAGAAACACATGAAAATGCATATACTGTGTGTGCCTTCACTGTGCTAGCAGAACCAAGCTTTAGGTGTGAGTCTGGATCGAATATGATGAAAAGTGACTAGTTTCTGTCCGATCCCACTGAAATTGATAGAAACACATGAAAATGCATATTCTCTGTGTGTCTTCACTCTGCTAGCAGAACCAAGCATTAGGTGTGAGTCTGGATCGAATATGATGAAAAGTGCCTAGTTTGGGCCCAATATCACTGGAATTGACAGAAACACATGAAAATGCATATACTGTGTGTGCCTTCACTGTGCTATCAGAGCCAAGCTTTAGGTGTGAGTCTTCATCGATTTTGATGAAAAGTGACTAGTTTCTGTCCGATACCACTGAAATTGATAGAAACACATGAAAATGCATATTCTCTGTGTGTCTTCACTCTGTTAGCAGAACCAAACATTAGGTGTGAGTCTTGATCGAATATGATGAAAAGTGACTAGTTTGGGCCCAATAACACTGAAATTGACAGAAACACATGGAAATGCATGTATGGAGTGTGCCGTGACTCTGCCAGTGCAGCAGAGCGTTTTGGGTAAGTCTGCATCGATTCTGATGAAAAGTGACTGGTTTGTGTCCGATAACACTGAAATTCATAGAAACACATGAAAATGCATATACTGTGTGCCTTCACTGTGCTAGCAGAACTAAGCTTTAGGTGTGAGTCTGCATCGATTCTGATGAAAAGTGACTAGTTTGGGCCCAATAACACTGAAATTGACAGAAACACATGAAAATGCATATTCTCTGTGTGTCTTCACTCTGCTAGCAGTACCAACCTTTAGGTGTGAGTCTGGATCGAATATGATGAAAAGTGACTAGTTTCTGTCCGATACCACTGAAATTGACAGAAACACATGAAAATGCATGTACGGTGTGTGCCGTGACTCTGCCAGTACAGCAGAGCATTTTGGGTGAGTCTGGAACGATTCTGATGAAAAGTGACTAGTTTGGGCCCAATATCACTGAAATTGACAGAAACACATGAAAATGCATATACTGTGTGTGCCTTCACTGTGCTAGCAGAACCAAGCTTTAGGTGTGAGTCTGGATCGAATATGATGAAAAGTGACTAGTTTCTGTCCGATACCACTGAAATTGATAGAAACACATGAAAATGCATATTCTCTGTGTGTCTTCACTCTGCTAGCAGAACCAAGCATTAGGTGTGAGTCTGCATCGATTCTGATGAAAAGTGACTAGTTTGGGCCCAATAACACTGAAATTGACAGAAACACATGAAAATGCATATTCTCTGTGTGTCTTCACTCTGCTAGCAGAACCAAGCATTTGGTCTGAGTCTTGATCGAATATGATGAAAAGTGACTAGTTTGGGCTCGATAACACTGAAATTGACAGAAACACATGAAAATGCATATTCTGTGTGTGCCTTGACTCTGCTAAAAGAACCGAGCATTAGGTGTGAGTCTGGATCGAATATGATGAAAAGTGACTAGTTTCTGTCCGATACCACTGAAATTGATAGAAACACATGAAAATGCATATTCTCTGTGTGTCTCCACTCTGTTAGCAGAACCAAGCATTAGGTGTGAGTCTTGATCGAATATGATGAAAAGTGACTAGTTTGGGCCCAATAACACTGAAATTGACAGAAACACATGGAAATGCATGTACGGAGTGTGCCGTGACTCTGCCAGTGCAGCAGAGCGTTTTGGGTGAGTCTGCATCGATTCTGATGAAAAGTGACTGGTTTGTGTCCGATAACACTGAAATTCATAGAAACACATGAAAATGCATATACTGTGTGCCTTCACTGTGCTAGCAGAACTAAGCTTTAGGTGTGAGTCTGCATCGATTCTGATGAAAAGTGACTAGTTTGGGCCCAATAACACTGAAATTGACAGAAACACATGAAAATGCATATTCTCTGTGTGTCTTCACTCTGCTAGCAGTACCAACCTTTAGGTGTGAGTCTGGATCGAATATGATGAAAAGTGACTAGTTTCTGTCCGATACCACTGAAATTGATAGAAACACATGAAAATGCATATTCTCTGTGTGTCTTCACTCTGTTAGCAGAACCAAGCATTAGGTGTGAGTCTTGATCGAATATGATGAAAAGTGACTAGTTTGGGCCCAATAACACTGAAATTGACAGAAACACATGGAAATGCATGTACGGAGTGTGCCGTGACTCTGCCAGTGCAGCAGAGCGTTTTGGGTAAGTCTGCATCGATTCTGATGAAAAGTGACTGGTTTGTGTCCGATAACACTGAAATTCATAGAAACACATGAAAATGCATATACTGTGTGTGCCTTCACTGTGCTAGCAGAACCAAGCTTTAGGTGTGAGTCTGCATCGATTCTGATGAAAAGTGACTAGTTTGGGCCCAATAACACTGAAATTGATAGAAACACATGAAAATGCATATTTTCTGTGTGTCTTCACTCTGCTAGCAGAACCAAGCATTAGGTGTGAGTCTTGATCGAATATGATGAAAAGTGACTAGTTTGGGCCCACTAACACTGAAGTTGATAGAAACACATGAAAATGCATATACTGTGTGTGCCTTCACTCTGCTAGCAGAACCAAGCATTAGCTGTGAGTCTGGATCGAATATGATGAAAAGTGACTAGTTTGTGTCCGATAACACTGAAATTGATAGAAACACATGAAAATGCATATTCTCTGTGTGTCTTCACTCTGCTAGCAGTACCAAGCATTAGGTGTGAGTCTGGATCGAATATGATGAAAAGTGACTAGTTTGTGTCCGATAACACTGAAATTGATAGAAACACATGAAAATGCATATTCTCTGTGTGTCTTCACTCTGCTAGCAGAACCAAGCATTAGGTGTGAGTCTGGATCGAATATGATGCAAAGTGCCTAGTTTGGGCCCAATATCACTGGAATTGACAGAAACACATGAAAATGCATATACTGTGTGTGCCTTCACTGTGCTATCAGAGCCAAGCTTTAGGTGTGAGTCTTCATCGATTTTGATGAAAAGTGACTAGTTTCTGTCCGATACCACTGAAATTGATAGAAACACATGAAAATGCATATTCTCTGTGTATCTTCACTCTGCTAGCAGAACCAAGCATTAGGTGTGAGTCTGGATCGAACATGATGAAAAGTGACTAGTTTGGGCCAAATAACACTGAAATTGACAGAAACACATGGAAATGCATGTACGGAGTGTGCCGTGACTCTGCCAGTGCAGCAGAGCGTTTTGGGTGAGTCTGCATCGATTCTGATGAAAAGTGACTGGTTTGTGTCCGATAACACTGAAATTCATAGAAACACATGAAAATGCATATACTGTGTGTGCCTTCACTGTGCTAGCAGAACCAAGCTTTAGGTGTGAGTCTGCATCGATTCTGATGAAAAGTGACTAGTTTGGGCCCAATAACACTGAAATTGACAGAAACACATGAAAATGCATATTCTCTGTGTGTCTTCACTCTGCTAGCAGAACCAAGCATTAGGTAGGTGTGAGTCTGGATCGAATATGATGAAAAGTGACTAGTTTCTGTCCGATACCACTGAAATTGATAGAAACACATGAAAATGCATATTCTCTGTGTGTCTTCACTCTGTTAGCAGAACCAAGCATTAGGTGTGAGTCTTGATCGAATATGATGAAAAGTGACTAGTTTGGGCCCAATAACACTGAAATTGACAGAAACACATGGAAATGCATGTACGGAGTGTGCCGTGACTCTGCCAGTGCAGCAGAGCGTTTTGGGTGAGTCTGCATCGATTCTGATGAAAAGTGACTGGTTTGTGTCCGATAACACTGAAATTCATAGAAACACATGAAAATGCATATACTGTGTGCCTTCACTGTGCTAGCAGAACTAAGCTGTAGGTGTGAGTCTGCATCGATTCTGATGAAAAGTGACTAGTTTGGGCCCAATAACACTGAAATTGACAGAAACACATGAAAATGCATATTCTCTGTGTGTCTTCACTCTGCTAGCAGTACCAACCTTTAGGTGTGAGTCTGGATCGAATATGATGAAAAGTGACTAGTTTCTGTCCGATACCACTGAAATTGATAGAAACACATGAAAATACATATTCTCTGTGTGTCTTCACTCTGTTAGCAGAACCAAACATTAGGTGTGAGTCTTGATCGAATATGATGAAAAGTGACTAGTTTGGGCCCAATAACACTGAAATTGACAGAAACACATGGAAATGCATGTATGGAGTGTGCCGTGACTCTGCCAGTGCAGCAGAGCGTTTTGGGTAAGTCTGGATCGAATATGATGAAAAGTGACTGGTTTGTGTCCGATAACACTGAAATTCATAGAAACACATGAAAATGCATATACTGTGTGTGCCTTCACTGTGCTAGCAGAACCAAGCTTTAGGTGTGAGTCTGCATCGATTCTGATGAAAAGTGACTAGTTTGGGCCCAATAACACTGAAATTGACAGAAACACATGAAAATGCATATTCTCTGTGTGTCTTCACTCTGCTAGCAGTACCAAGCATTAGGTGTGAGTCTGGATCGAATATGATGAAAAGTGACTAGTTTGTGTCCGATAACACTGAAATTGATAGAAACACATGAAAATGCATATTCTCTGTGTGTCTTCACTCTGTTAGCAGAACCAAGCATTAGGTAGGTGTGAGTATGGATCGAATATGATGAAAAGTGACTAGTTTCTGTCCGATACCACTGAAATTGATAGAAACACATGAAAATGCATATTCTCTGTGTGTCTTCACTCTGTTAGCAGAACCAAGCATTAGGTGTGAGTCTTGATCGAATATGATGAAAAGTGACTAGTTTGGGCCCAATAACACTGAAATTGACAGAAACACATGGAAATGCATGTACGGAGTGTGCCGTGACTCTGCCAGTGCAGCAGAGCGTTTTGGGTGAGTCTGTATCGATTCTGATGAAAAGTGACTGGTTTGTGTCCGATAACACTGAAATTCATAGAAACACATGAAAATGCATATACTGTGTGTCTTCACTCTGCTAGCAGAACCAAGCATTAGGTAGGTGTGAGTCTGGATCGAATATGATGAAAAGTGACTAGTTTCTGTCCGATACCACTGAAATTGATAGAAACACATGAAAATGCATATTCTCTGTGTGTCTTCACTCTGTTAGCAGAACCAAGCATTAGGTGTGAGTCTTGATCGAATATGATGAAAAGTGACTAGTTTGGGCCCAATAACACTGAAATTGACAGAAACACATGGAAATGCATGTACGGAGTGTGCCGTGACTCTGCCAGTGCAGCAGAGCGTTTTGGGTGAGTCTGCATCGATTCTGATGAAAAGTGACTGGTTTGTGTCCGATAACACTGAAATTCATAGAAACACATGAAAATGCATATACTGTGTGCCTTCACTGTGCTAGCAGAACTAAGCTGTAGGTGTGAGTCTGCATCGATTCTGATGAAAAGTGACTAGTTTGGGCCCAATAACACTGAAATTGACAGAAACACATGAAAATGCATATTCTCTGTGTGTCTTCACTCTGCTAGCAGTACCAACCTTTAGGTGTGAGTCTGGATCGAATATGATGAAAAGTGACTAGTTTCTGTCCGATACCACTGAAATTGATAGAAACACATGAAAATACATATTCTCTGTGTGTCTTCACTCTGTTAGCAGAACCAAACATTAGGTGTGAGTCTTGATCGAATATGATGAAAAGTGACTAGTTTGGGCCCAATAACACTGAAATTGACAGAAACACATGGAAATGCATGTATGGAGTGTGCCGTGACTCTGCCAGTGCAGCAGAGCGTTTTGGGTAAGTCTGCATCGATTCTGATGAAAAGTGACTGGTTTGTGTCCGATAACACTGAAATTCATAGAAACACATGAAAATGCATATACTGTGTGTGCCTTCACTGTGCTAGCAGAACCAAGCTTTAGGTGTGAGTCTGCATCGATTCTGATGAAAAGTGACTAGTTTGGGCCCAATAACACTGAAATTGACAGAAACACATGAAAATGCATATTCTCTGTGTGTCTTCACTCTGCTAGCAGTACCAAGCATTAGGTGTGAGTCTGGATCGAATATGATGAAAAGTGACTAGTTTGTGTCCGATAACACTGAAATTGATAGAAACACATGAAAATGCATATTCTCTGTGTGTCTTCACTCTGTTAGCAGAACCAAGCATTAGGTAGGTGTGAGTATGGATCGAATATGATGAAAAGTGACTAGTTTCTGTCCGATACCACTGAAATTGATAGAAACACATGAAAATGCATATTCTCTGTGTGTCTTCACTCTGTTAGCAGAACCAAGCATTAGGTGTGAGTCTTGATCGAATATGATGAAAAGTGACTAGTTTGGGCCCAATAACACTGAAATTGACAGAAACACATGGAAATGCATGTACGGAGTGTGCCGTGACTCTGCCAGTGCAGCAGAGCGTTTTGGGTGAGTCTGTATCGATTCTGATGAAAAGTGACTGGTTTGTGTCCGATAACACTGAAATTCATAGAAACACATGAAAATGCATATACTGTGTGCCTTCACTGTGCTAGCAGAACTAAGCTTTAGGTGTGAGTCTGCATCGATTCTGATGAAAAGTGACTAGTTTGGGCCCAATAACACTGAAATTGACAGAAACACATGAAAATGCATATTCTCTGTGTGTCTTCACTCTGCTAGCAGTACCAACCTTTAGGTGTGAGTCTGGATCGAATATGATGAAAAGTGACTAGTTTCTGTCCGATACCACTGAAATTGACAGAAACACATGAAAATGCATATTCTCTGTGTGTCTTCACTCTGCTAGCAGAACCAAGCATTAGGTAGGTGTGAGTCTGGATCGAATATGATGAAAAGTGACTAGTTTCTGTCCGATAACACTGAAATTGATAGAAACACATGAAAATGCATATTCTCTGTGTGTCTTCACTCTGTTAGCAGAACCAAACATTAGGTGTGAGTCTTGATCGAATATGATGAAAAGTGACTAGTTTGGGCCCAATAACACTGAAATTGACAGAAACACATGGAAATGCATGTATGGAGTGTGCCGTGACTCTGCCAGTGCAGCAGAGCGTTTTGGGTAAGTCTGCATCGATTCTGATGAAAAGTGACTGGTTTGTGTCCGATAACACTGAAATTCATAGAAACACATGAAAATGCATATACTGTGTGTGCCTTCACTGTGCTAGCAGAACCAAGCTTTAGGTGTGAGTCTGCATCGATTCTGATGAAAAGTGACTAGTTTGGGCCCAATAACACTGAAATTGACAGAAACACATGAAAATGCATATTCTCTGTGTGTCTTCACTCTGCTAGCAGTACCAAGCATTAGGTGTGAGTCTGGATCGAATATGATGAAAAGTGACTAGTTTGTGTCCGATAACACTGAAATTGATAGAAACACATGAAAATGCATATTCTCTGTGTGTCTTCACTCTGCTAGCAGAACCAAGCATTAGGTGTGAGTCTTGATCGAATATGATGAAAAGTGACTAGTTTGGGCCCACTAACACTGAAGTTGATAGAAACACATGAAAATGCATATACTGTGTGTGCCTTCACTCTGCTAGCAGAACCAAGCATTAGCTGTGAGTCTGGATCGAATATGATGAAAAGTGACTAGTTTGTGTCCGATAACACTGAAATTGATAGAAACACATGAAAATGCATATTCTCTGTGTGTCTTCACTCTGCTAGCAGAACCAAGCATTAGGTGTGAGTCTGGATCGAATATGATGCAAAGTGCCTAGTTTGGGCCCAATATCACTGGAATTGACAGAAACACATGAAAATGCATATACTGTGTGTGCCTTCACTGTGCTATCAGAGCCAAGCTTTAGGTGTGAGTCTTCATCGATTTTGATGAAAAGTGACTAGTTTCTGTCCGATACCACTGAAATTGATAGAAACACATGAAAATGCATATTCTCTGTGTATCTTCACTCTGCTAGCAGAACCAAGCATTAGGTGTGAGTCTGGATCGAACATGATGAAAAGTGACTAGTTTGGGCCAAATAACACTGAAATTGACAGAAACACATGGAAATGCATGTACGGAGTGTGCCGTGACTCTGCCAGTGCAGCAGAGCGTTTTGGGTGAGTCTGCATCGATTCTGATGAAAAGTGACTGGTTTGTGTCCGATAACACTGAAATTCATAGAAACACATGAAAATGCATATACTGTGTGTGCCTTCACTGTGCTAGCAGAACCAAGCTTTAGGTGTGAGTCTGCATCGATTCTGATGAAAAGTGACTAGTTTGGGCCCAATAACACTGAAATTGACAGAAACACATGAAAATGCATATTCTCTGTGTGTCTTCACTCTGCTAGCAGAACCAAGCATTAGGTAGGTGTGAGTCTGGATCGAATATGATGAAAAGTGACTAGTTTCTGTCCGATACCACTGAAATTGATAGAAACACATGAAAATGCATATTCTCTGTGTGTCTTCACTCTGTTAGCAGAACCAAACATTAGGTGTGAGTCTTGATCGAATATGATGAAAAGTGACTAGTTTGGGCCCAATAACACTGAAATTGACAGAAACACATGGAAATGCATGTACGGAGTGTGCCGTGACTCTGCCAGTGCAGCAGAGCGTTTTGGGTGAGTCTGCATCGATTCTGATGAAAAGTGACTGGTTTGTGTCCGATAACACTGAAATTCATAGAAACACATGAAAATGCATATACTGTGTGCCTTCACTGTGCTAGCAGAACTAAGCTTTAGGTGTGAGTCTGCATCGATTCTGATGAAAAGTGACTAGTTTGGGCCCAATAACACTGAAATTGACAGAAACACATGAAAATGCATATTCTCTGTGTGTCTTCACTCTGCTAGCAGTACCAACCTTTAGGTGTGAGTCTGGATCGAATATGATGAAAAGTGACTAGTTTCTGTCCGATACCACTGAAATTGATAGAAACACATGAAAATGCATATTCTCTGTGTGTCTTCACTCTGTTAGCAGAACCAAGCATTAGGTGTGAGTCTTGATCGAATATGATGAAAAGTGACTAGTTTGGGCCCAATAACACTGAAATTGACAGAAACACATGGAAATGCATGTACGGAGTGTGCCGTGACTCTGCCAGTGCAGCAGAGCGTTTTGGGTAAGTCTGCATCGATTCTGATGAAAAGTGACTGGTTTGTGTCCGATAACACTGAAATTCATAGAAACACATGAAAATGCATATACTGTGTGTGCCTTCACTGTGCTAGCAGAACCAAGCTTTAGGTGTGAGTCTGCATCGATTCTGATGAAAAGTGACTAGTTTGGGCCCAATAACACTGAAATTGATAGAAACACATGAAAATGCATATTTTCTGTGTGTCTTCACTCTGCTAGCAGAACCAAGCATTAGGTGTGAGTCTTGATCGAATATGATGAAAAGTGACTAGTTTGGGCCCACTAACACTGAAGTTGATAGAAACACATGAAAATGCATATACTGTGTGTGCCTTCACTCTGCTAGCAGAACCAAGCATTAGCTGTGAGTCTGGATCGAATATGATGAAAAGTGACTAGTTTGTGTCCGATAACACTGAAATTGATAGAAACACATGAAAATGCATATTCTCTGTGTGTCTTCACTCTGCTAGCAGTACCAAGCATTAGGTGTGAGTCTGGATCGAATATGATGAAAAGTGACTAGTTTGTGTCCGATAACACTGAAATTGATAGAAACACATGAAAATGCATATTCTCTGTGTGTCTTCACTCTGCTAGCAGAACCAAGCATTAGGTGTGAGTCTGGATCGAATATGATGCAAAGTGCCTAGTTTGGGCCCAATATCACTGGAATTGACAGAAACACATGAAAATGCATATACTGTGTGTGCCTTCACTGTGCTATCAGAGCCAAGCTTTAGGTGTGAGTCTTCATCGATTTTGATGAAAAGTGACTAGTTTCTGTCCGATACCACTGAAATTGATAGAAACACATGAAAATGCATATTCTCTGTGTATCTTCACTCTGCTAGCAGAACCAAGCATTAGGTGTGAGTCTGGATCGAACATGATGAAAAGTGACTAGTTTGGGCCAAATAACACTGAAATTGACAGAAACACATGGAAATGCATGTACGGAGTGTGCCGTGACTCTGCCAGTGCAGCAGAGCGTTTTGGGTGAGTCTGCATCGATTCTGATGAAAAGTGACTGGTTTGTGTCCGATAACACTGAAATTCATAGAAACACATGAAAATGCATATACTGTGTGTGCCTTCACTGTGCTAGCAGAACCAAGCTTTAGGTGTGAGTCTGCATCGATTCTGATGAAAAGTGACTAGTTTGGGCCCAATAACACTGAAATTGACAGAAACACATGAAAATGCATATTCTCTGTGTGTCTTCACTCTGCTAGCAGAACCAAGCATTAGGTAGGTGTGAGTCTGGATCGAATATGATGAAAAGTGACTAGTTTCTGTCCGATACCACTGAAATTGATAGAAACACATGAAAATGCATATTCTCTGTGTGTCTTCACTCTGTTAGCAGAACCAAGCATTAGGTGTGAGTCTTGATCGAATATGATGAAAAGTGACTAGTTTGGGCCCAATAACACTGAAATTGACAGAAACACATGGAAATGCATGTACGGAGTGTGCCGTGACTCTGCCAGTGCAGCAGAGCGTTTTGGGTGAGTCTGCATCGATTCTGATGAAAAGTGACTGGTTTGTGTCCGATAACACTGAAATTCATAGAAACACATGAAAATGCATATACTGTGTGCCTTCACTGTGCTAGCAGAACTAAGCTGTAGGTGTGAGTCTGCATCGATTCTGATGAAAAGTGACTAGTTTGGGCCCAATAACACTGAAATTGACAGAAACACATGAAAATGCATATTCTCTGTGTGTCTTCACTCTGCTAGCAGTACCAACCTTTAGGTGTGAGTCTGGATCGAATATGATGAAAAGTGACTAGTTTCTGTCCGATACCACTGAAATTGATAGAAACACATGAAAATACATATTCTCTGTGTGTCTTCACTCTGTTAGCAGAACCAAACATTAGGTGTGAGTCTTGATCGAATATGATGAAAAGTGACTAGTTTGGGCCCAATAACACTGAAATTGACAGAAACACATGGAAATGCATGTATGGAGTGTGCCGTGACTCTGCCAGTGCAGCAGAGCGTTTTGGGTAAGTCTGGATCGAATATGATGAAAAGTGACTGGTTTGTGTCCGATAACACTGAAATTGATAGAAACACATGAAAATGCATATACTGTGTGTGCCTTCACTGTGCTAGCAGAACCAAGCTTTAGGTGTGAGTCTGCATCGATTCTGATGAAAAGTGACTAGTTTGGGCCCAATAACACTGAAATTGACAGAAACACATGAAAATGCATATTCTCTGTGTGTCTTCACTCTGCTAGCAGTACCAAGCATTAGGTGTGAGTCTGGATCGAATATGATGAAAAGTGACTAGTTTGTGTCCGATAACACTGAAATTGATAGAAACACATGAAAATGCATATTCTCTGTGTGTCTTCACTCTGTTAGCAGAACCAAGCATTAGGTAGGTGTGAGTATGGATCGAATATGATGAAAAGTGACTAGTTTCTGTCCGATACCACTGAAATTGATAGAAACACATGAAAATGCATATTCTCTGTGTGTCTTCACTCTGTTAGCAGAACCAAGCATTAGGTGTGAGTCTTGATCGAATATGATGAAAAGTGACTAGTTTGGGCCCAATAACACTGAAATTGACAGAAACACATGGAAATGCATGTACGGAGTGTGCCGTGACTCTGCCAGTGCAGCAGAGCGTTTTGGGTGAGTCTGTATCGATTCTGATGAAAAGTGACTGGTTTGTGTCCGATAACACTGAAATTCATAGAAACACATGAAAATGCATATACTGTGTGTCTTCACTCTGCTAGCAGAACCAAGCATTAGGTAGGTGTGAGTCTGGATCGAATATGATGAAAAGTGACTAGTTTCTGTCCGATACCACTGAAATTGATAGAAACACATGAAAATGCATATTCTCTGTGTGTCTTCACTCTGTTAGCAGAACCAAGCATTAGGTGTGAGTCTTGATCGAATATGATGAAAAGTGACTAGTTTGGGCCCAATAACACTGAAATTGACAGAAACACATGGAAATGCATGTACGGAGTGTGCCGTGACTCTGCCAGTGCAGCAGAGCGTTTTGGGTGAGTCTGCATCGATTCTGATGAAAAGTGACTGGTTTGTGTCCGATAACACTGAAATTCATAGAAACACATGAAAATGCATATACTGTGTGCCTTCACTGTGCTAGCAGAACTAAGCTGTAGGTGTGAGTCTGCATCGATTCTGATGAAAAGTGACTAGTTTGGGCCCAATAACACTGAAATTGACAGAAACACATGAAAATGCATATTCTCTGTGTGTCTTCACTCTGCTAGCAGTACCAACCTTTAGGTGTGAGTCTGGATCGAATATGATGAAAAGTGACTAGTTTCTGTCCGATACCACTGAAATTGATAGAAACACATGAAAATACATATTCTCTGTGTGTCTTCACTCTGTTAGCAGAACCAAACATTAGGTGTGAGTCTTGATCGAATATGATGAAAAGTGACTAGTTTGGGCCCAATAACACTGAAATTGACAGAAACACATGGAAATGCATGTATGGAGTGTGCCGTGACTCTGCCAGTGCAGCAGAGCGTTTTGGGTAAGTCTGCATCGATTCTGATGAAAAGTGACTGGTTTGTGTCCGATAACACTGAAATTCATAGAAACACATGAAAATGCATATACTGTGTGTGCCTTCACTGTGCTAGCAGAACCAAGCTTTAGGTGTGAGTCTGCATCGATTCTGATGAAAAGTGACTAGTTTGGGCCCAATAACACTGAAATTGACAGAAACACATGAAAATGCATATTCTCTGTGTGTCTTCACTCTGCTAGCAGTACCAAGCATTAGGTGTGAGTCTGGATCGAATATGATGAAAAGTGACTAGTTTGTGTCCGATAACACTGAAATTGATAGAAACACATGAAAATGCATATTCTCTGTGTGTCTTCACTCTGTTAGCAGAACCAAGCATTAGGTAGGTGTGAGTATGGATCGAATATGATGAAAAGTGACTAGTTTCTGTCCGATACCACTGAAATTGATAGAAACACATGAAAATGCATATTCTCTGTGTGTCTTCACTCTGTTAGCAGAACCAAGCATTAGGTGTGAGTCTTGATCGAATATGATGAAAAGTGACTAGTTTGGGCCCAATAACACTGAAATTGACAGAAACACATGGAAATGCATGTACGGAGTGTGCCGTGACTCTGCCAGTGCAGCAGAGCGTTTTGGGTGAGTCTGTATCGATTCTGATGAAAAGTGACTGGTTTGTGTCCGATAACACTGAAATTCATAGAAACACATGAAAATGCATATACTGTGTGCCTTCACTGTGCTAGCAGAACTAAGCTTTAGGTGTGAGTCTGCATCGATTCTGATGAAAAGTGACTAGTTTGGGCCCAATAACACTGAAATTGACAGAAACACATGAAAATGCATATTCTCTGTGTGTCTTCACTCTGCTAGCAGTACCAACCTTTAGGTGTGAGTCTGGATCGAATATGATGAAAAGTGACTAGTTTCTGTCCGATACCACTGAAATTGACAGAAACACATGAAAATGCATATTCTCTGTGTGTCTTCACTCTGCTAGCAGAACCAAGCATTAGGTAGGTGTGAGTCTGGATCGAATATGATGAAAAGTGACTAGTTTCTGTCCGATAACACTGAAATTGATAGAAACACATGAAAATGCATATTCTCTGTGTGTCTTCACTCTGTTAGCAGAACCAAACATTAGGTGTGAGTCTTGATCGAATATGATGAAAAGTGACTAGTTTGGGCCCAATAACACTGAAATTGACAGAAACACATGGAAATGCATGTATGGAGTGTGCCGTGACTCTGCCAGTGCAGCAGAGCGTTTTGGGTAAGTCTGCATCGATTCTGATGAAAAGTGACTGGTTTGTGTCCGATAACACTGAAATTCATAGAAACACATGAAAATGCATATACTGTGTGTGCCTTCACTGTGCTAGCAGAACCAAGCTTTAGGTGTGAGTCTGCATCGATTCTGATGAAAAGTGACTAGTTTGGGCCCAATAACACTGAAATTGACAGAAACACATGAAAATGCATATTCTCTGTGTGTCTTCACTCTGCTAGCAGTACCAAGCATTAGGTGTGAGTCTGGATCGAATATGATGAAAAGTGACTAGTTTGTGTCCGATAACACTGAAATTGATAGAAACACATGAAAATGCATATTCTCTGTGTGTCTTCACTCTGCTAGCAGAACCAAGCATTAGGTGTGAGTCTTGATCGAATATGATGAAAAGTGACTAGTTTGGGCCCACTAACACTGAAGTTGATAGAAACACATGAAAATGCATATACTGTGTGTGCCTTCACTCTGCTAGCAGAACCAAGCATTAGCTGTGAGTCTGGATCGAATATGATGAAAAGTGACTAGTTTGTGTCCGATAACACTGAAATTGATAGAAACACATGAAAATGCATATTCTCTGTGTGTCTTCACTCTGCTAGCAGAACCAAGCATTAGGTGTGAGTCTGGATCGAATATGATGCAAAGTGCCTAGTTTGGGCCCAATATCACTGGAATTGACAGAAACACATGAAAATGCATATACTGTGTGTGCCTTCACTGTGCTATCAGAGCCAAGCTTTAGGTGTGAGTCTTCATCGATTTTGATGAAAAGTGACTAGTTTCTGTCCGATACCACTGAAATTGATAGAAACACATGAAAATGCATATTCTCTGTGTATCTTCACTCTGCTAGCAGAACCAAGCATTAGGTGTGAGTCTGGATCGAACATGATGAAAAGTGACTAGTTTGGGCCAAATAACACTGAAATTGACAGAAACACATGGAAATGCATGTACGGAGTGTGCCGTGACTCTGCCAGTGCAGCAGAGCGTTTTGGGTGAGTCTGCATCGATTCTGATGAAAAGTGACTGGTTTGTGTCCGATAACACTGAAATTCATAGAAACACATGAAAATGCATATACTGTGTGTGCCTTCACTGTGCTAGCAGAACCAAGCTTTAGGTGTGAGTCTGCATCGATTCTGATGAAAAGTGACTAGTTTGGGCCCAATAACACTGAAATTGACAGAAACACATGAAAATGCATATTCTCTGTGTGTCTTCACTCTGCTAGCAGAACCAAGCATTAGGTAGGTGTGAGTCTGGATCGAATATGATGAAAAGTGACTAGTTTCTGTCCGATACCACTGAAATTGATAGAAACACATGAAAATGCATATTCTCTGTGTGTCTTCACTCTGTTAGCAGAACCAAGCATTAGGTGTGAGTCTTGATCGAATATGATGAAAAGTGACTAGTTTGGGCCCAATAACACTGAAATTGACAGAAACACATGGAAATGCATGTACGGAGTGTGCCGTGACTCTGCCAGTGCAGCAGAGCGTTTTGGGTGAGTCTGCATCGATTCTGATGAAAAGTGACTGGTTTGTGTCCGATAACACTGAAATTCATAGAAACACATGAAAATGCATATACTGTGTGCCTTCACTGTGCTAGCAGAACTAAGCTGTAGGTGTGAGTCTGCATCGATTCTGATGAAAAGTGACTAGTTTGGGCCCAATAACACTGAAATTGACAGAAACACATGAAAATGCATATTCTCTGTGTGTCTTCACTCTGCTAGCAGTACCAACCTTTAGGTGTGAGTCTGGATCGAATATGATGAAAAGTGACTAGTTTCTGTCCGATACCACTGAAATTGATAGAAACACATGAAAATGCATATTCTCTGTGTGTCTTCACTCTGTTAGCAGAACCAAACATTAGGTGTGAGTCTTGATCGAATATGATGAAAAGTGACTAGTTTGGGCCCAATAACACTGAAATTGACAGAAACACATGGAAATGCATGTATGGAGTGTGCCGTGACTCTGCCAGTGCAGCAGAGCGTTTTGGGTAAGTCTGCATCGATTCTGATGAAAAGTGACTGGTTTGTGTCCGATAACACTGAAATTCATAGAAACACATGAAAATGCATATACTGTGTGTGCCTTCACTGTGCTAGCAGAACCAAGCTTTAGGTGTGAGTCTGCATCGATTCTGATGAAAAGTGACTAGTTTGGGCCCAATAACACTGAAATTGACAGAAACACATGAAAATGCATATTCTCTGTGTGTCTTCACTCTGCTAGCAGTACCAAGCATTAGGTGTGAGTCTGGATCGAATATGATGAAAAGTGACTAGTTTGTGTCCGATAACACTGAAATTGATAGAAACACATGAAAATGCATATTCTCTGTGTGTCTTCACTCTGTTAGCAGAACCAAGCATTAGGTAGGTGTGAGTCTGGATCGAATATGATGAAAAGTGACTAGTTTCTGTCCGATACCACTGAAATTGATAGAAACACATGAAAATGCATATTCTCTGTGTGTCTTCACTCTGTTAGCAGAACCAAGCATTAGGTGTGAGTCTTGATCGAATATGATGAAAAGTGACTAGTTTGGGCCCAATAACACTGAAATTGACAGAAACATATGGAAATGCATGTACGGAGTGTGCCGTGACTCTGCCAGTGCAGCAGAGCGTTTTGGGTGAGTCTGTATCGATTCTGATGAAAAGTGACTGGTTTGTGTCCGATAACACTGAAATTCATAGAAACACATGAAAATGCATATACTGTGTGCCTTCACTGTGCTAGCAGAACTAAGCTTTAGGTGTGAGTCTGCATCGATTCTGATGAAAAGTGACTAGTTTGGGCCCAATAACACTGAAATTGACAGAAACACATGAAAATGCATATTCTCTGTGTGTCTTCACTCTGCTAGCAGTACCAACCTTTAGGTGTGAGTCTGGATCGAATATGATGAAAAGTGACTAGTTTCTGTCCGATACCACTGAAATTGACAGAAACACATGAAAATGCATATTCTCTGTGTGTCTTCACTCTGCTAGCAGAACCAAGCATTAGGTAGGTGTGAGTCTGGATCGAATATGATGAAAAGTGACTAGTTTCTGTCCGATAACACTGAAATTGATAGAAACACATGAAAATGCATATTCTCTGTGTGTCTTCACTCTGTTAGCAGAACCAAACATTAGGTGTGAGTCTTGATCGAATATGATGAAAAGTGACTAGTTTGGGCCCAATAACACTGAAATTGACAGAAACACATGGAAATGCATGTATGGAGTGTGCCGTGACTCTGCCAGTGCAGCAGAGCGTTTTGGGTAAGTCTGCATCGATTCTGATGAAAAGTGACTGGTTTGTGTCCGATAACACTGAAATTCATAGAAACACATGAAAATGCATATACTGTGTGTGCCTTCACTGTGCTAGCAGAACCAAGCTTTAGGTGTGAGTCTGCATCGATTCTGATGAAAAGTGACTAGTTTGGGCCCAATAACACTGAAATTGACAGAAACACATGAAAATGCATATTCTCTGTGTGTCTTCACTCTGCTAGCAGTACCAAGCATTAGGTGTGAGTCTGGATCGAATATGATGAAAAGTGACTAGTTTGTGTCCGATAACACTGAAATTGATAGAAACACATGAAAATGCATATTCTCTGTGTGTATTCACTCTGCTAGCAGAACCAAGCATTAGGTGTGAGTCTTGATCGAATATGATGAAAAGTGACTAGTTTGGGCCCACTAACACTGAAGTTGATAGAAACACATGAAAATGCATATACTGTGTGTGCCTTCACTGTGCTATCAGAGCCAAGCTTTAGGTGTGAGTCTTCATCGATTTTGATGAAAAGTGACTAGTTTCTGTCCGATACCACTGAAATTGATAGAAACACATGAAAATGCATATTCTCTGTGTGTCTTCACTCTGCTAGCAGAACCAAGCATTAGGTGTGAGTCTGGATCGAACATGATGAAAAGTGACTAGTTTGGGCCCAATAACACTGAAATTGACAGAAACACATGTACGGAGTGTGCCGTGACTCTGCCAGTGCAGCAGAGCGTTTTGGGTGAGTCTGCATCGATTCTGATGAAAAGTGACTGGTTTGGGCCCAATAACACTGAAATTGACAGAAACACATGAAAATGCATATTCTCTGTGTGTCTTCACTCTGCTAGCAGAACCAAGCATTAGGTAGGTGTGAGTCTGGATTGAATATGATGAAAAGTGACTAGTTTCTGTCCGATACCACTGAAATTGATAGAAACACATGAAAATGCATATTCTCTGTGTGTCTTCACTCTGTTAGCAGAACCAATCATTAGGTGTGAGTCTTGATCGAATATGATGAAAAGTGACTAGTTTGGGCCCAATAACACTGAAATTGACAGAAACACATGGAAATGCATGTACGGAGTGTGCCGTGACTCTCCCAGTGCAGCAGAGCGTTTTGGGTGAGTCTGCATCGATTCTGATGAAAAGTGACTGGTTTGTGTCCGATAACACTGAAATTCATAGAAACACATGAAAATGCATATACTGTGTGCCTTCACTGTGCTAGCAGAACTAAGCTTTAGGTGTGAGTCTGCATCGATTCTGATGAAAAGTGACTAGTTTGGGCCCAATAACACTGAAATTGACAGAAACACATGAAAATGCATATTCTCTGTGTGTCTTCACTCTGCTAGCAGTACCAACCTTTAGGTGTGAGTCTGGATCGAATATGATGAAAAGTGACTAGTTTCTGTCCGATACCACTGAAATTGACAGAAACACATGAAAATGCATATTCTCTGTGTGTCTTCACTCTGCTAGCAGAACCAAGCATTAGGTAGGTGTGAGTCTGGATCGAATATGATGAAAAGTGACTAGTTTGTGTCCGATAACACTGAAATTGATAGAAACACATGAAAATGCATATTCTGTGTGTGCCTTCATTCTGCTAGCAGAACCAAGCATTAGGTGTGAGTCTGGATCGAATATGATGAAAAGTGACTAATTTGGGCCCAACAATACTGAAATTGACAGAAACACATGAAAATGCAAATACTGTGTGTGCCTTCACTCTGCTAGCAGAACCAAGCATTAGGTGTGGGTCTGGATCGAATATGATGAAAAGTGACTAGTTTGGGCCCGATAACAGTGAAATTGACAGAAACACATGAAAATGCATATTCTGTGTGTGCCTTCACTCTGCTAGCAGAACCTAGCATTAGGTGTGAGTCTGGATCGAATATGATGAAAAGTGACTAGTTTCTGTCCGATAACACTGAAATTGATAGAAACACATGAAAATGCATATTCTCTGTGTGTCTTCACTCTGCTAGCAGAACCAAGCATTTGGTCTGAGTCTTGATCGAATATGATGAAAAGTGACTAGTTTCTGTCCGATAACACTGAAATTGATAGAAACACATGAAAATGCATATTCTCTGTGTGTCTTCACTCTGCTAGCAGAACCAAGCATTAGGTAGGTGTGAGTCTGGATCGAATATGATGAAAAGTGACTAGTTTGTGTCCGATAACACTGAAATTGATAGAAACACATGAAAATGCATATTCTGTGTGTGCCTTCATTCTGCTAGCAGAACCGAGCATTAGGTGTGAGTCTGGATCGAATATGATGAAAAGTGACTAATTTGGGCCCAACAATACTGAAATTGACAGAAACACATGAAAATGCATATACTGTGTGTGCCTTCACTCTGCTAGCAGAACCGAGCATTAGGTGTGAGTCTGGATCGAATATGATGAAAAGTGACTAATTTGTGTCCGATAACACTGAAATTGATAGAAACACATGAAAATGCATATTCTCTGTGTGTCTTCACTCTGCTAGCAGAACCAAGCATTAGGTGTGAGTCTAGATCGAATATGATGAAAAGTGACTAGTTTCTGTCCGATAACACTGAAATTGATAGAAACACATGAAAATGCATATTCTCTGTGTGTCTTCACTCTGCTAGCAGAACCAAGCATTAGGTGTGAGTCTGGATCGAATATGATGAAAAGTGACTAGTTTGTGTCCGATAACACTGAAATTGACAGAAACACATGAAAATGCATGTACGGTGTGGGCCGTGACTCTGCCAGTACAGCAGAGCGCTTTGGGTGAGTCTGGAACGATTCTGATGAAAAGTGACTAGTTTGGGCCCACTAACACTGAAATTGATAGAAACACATGAAAATGCAAATACTGTGTGTGCCTTCACTCTGCTAGCAGAACCAAGCATTAGGTGTGGGTCTGGATCGAATATGATGAAAAGTGACTAGTTTGGGCCCGATAACAGTGAAATTGACAGAAACACATGAAAATGCATATTCTGTGTGTGCCTTCACTCTGCTAGCAGAACCGAGCATTAGGTGTGAGTCTGGATCGAATATGATGAAAAGTGACTAGTTTCTGTCCGATAACACTGAAATTGATAGAAACACATGAAAATGCATATTCTCTGTGTGTCTTCACTCTGCTAGCAGAACCAAGCATTAGGTGTGAGTCTAGATCGAATATGATGAAAAGTGACTAGTTTC
Source organism: Thunnus thynnus (assembly GCF_963924715.1). Taxonomy (NCBI): domain Eukaryota; kingdom Metazoa; phylum Chordata; class Actinopteri; order Scombriformes; family Scombridae; genus Thunnus; species Thunnus thynnus. Next base: position 27,683,759 of record NC_089537.1, read on the forward strand.
TGTCCGATAACACTGAAATTGATAGAAACACATGAAAATGCATATTCTCTGTGTGTCTTCACTCTGCTAGCAGAACCAAGCATTAGGTGTGAGTCTGGATCGAATATGATGAAAAGTGACTAGTTTGTGTCCGATAACACTGAAACTGACAGAAACACATGAAAATGCATGTACGGTGTGGGCCGTGACTCTGCCAGTACAGCAGAGCGCTTTGGGTGAGTCTGGAACGATTCTGATGAAAAGTGACTAGTTTGGGCCCACTAACACTGAAATTGATAGAAACACATGAAAATGCAAATACTGTGTGTGCCTTCACTCTGCTAGCAGAACCAAGCATTAGGTGTGGGTCTGGATCGAATATGATGAAAAGTGACTAGTTTGGGCCCGATAACAGTGAAATTGATAGAAACACATGAAAATGCATATTCTCTGTGTGTCTTCACTCTGCTAGCAGAACCAAGCATTTGGTCTGAGTCTTGATCGAATATGATGAAAAGTGACTAGTTTCTGTCCGATAACACTGAAATTGATAGAAACACATGAAAATGCATATTCTCTGTGTGTCTTCACTCTGCTAGCTGAACCAAGCATTAGGTCTGAGTCTGGATCGAATATGATGAAAAGTGACTAGTTTGGGCCCAACAACACTGAAATTGACAGAAACACATGAAAATGCATATTCTGTGTGTGCCTTCATTCTGCTAGCAGAACCGAGCATTAGGTGTGAGTCTGGATCGAATATGATGAAAAGTGACTAGTTTGGGCCCAATAACACTGAAATTGACAGAAACACATAAAAATGCATGTACGGTGTGTGCCTTGACTCTGCCAGTACAGAAGAACGTTTTGGACGAGTCTGCATCGATTCTGATGAAAAGTGACTAGTTTGGGCCCAATAACACTGAAATTGATAGAAACACATGAAAATGCATATTCTCTGTGTATCTTCACTCTGCTAGCAGAACCAAGCATTAGGTGTGAGTCTGGATCGAACATGATGAAAAGTGACTAGTTTGGGCCAAATAACACTGAAATTGACAGAAACACATGGAAATGCATGTACGGAGTGTGCCGTGACTCTGCCAGTGCAGCAGAGCGTTTTGGGTGAGTCTGCATCGATTCTGATGAAAAGTGACTGGTTTGTGTCCGATAACACTGAAATTCATAGAAACACATGAAAATGCATATACTGTGTGTGCCTTCACTGTGCTAGCAGAACCAAGCTTTAGGTGTGAGTCTGCATCGATTCTGATGAAAAGTGACTAGTTTGGGCCCAATAACACTGAAATTGACAGAAACACATGAAAATGCATATTCTCTGTGTGTCTTCACTCTGCTAGCAGAACCAAGCATTAGGTAGGTGTGAGTCTGGATCGAATATGATGAAAAGTGACTAGTTTCTGTCCGATACCACTGAAATTGATAGAAACACATGAAAATGCATATTCTCTGTGTGTCTTCACTCTGTTAGCAGAACCAAGCATTAGGTGTGAGTCTTGATCGAATATGATGAAAAGTGACTAGTTTGGGCCCAATAACACTGAAATTGACAGAAACACATGGAAATGCATGTACGGAGTGTGCCGTGACTCTGCCAGTGCAGCAGAGCGTTTTGGGTGAGTCTGCATCGATTCTGATGAAAAGTGACTGGTTTGTGTCCGATAACACTGAAATTCATAGAAACACATGAAAATGCATATACTGTGTGCCTTCACTGTGCTAGCAGAACTAAGCTTTAGGTGTGAGTCTGCATCGATTCTGATGAAAAGTGACTAGTTTGGGCCCAATAACACTGAAATTGACAGAAACACATGAAAATGCATATTCTCTGTGTGTCTTCACTCTGCTAGCAGTACCAACCTTTAGGTGTGAGTCTGGATCGAATATGATGAAAAGTGACTAGTTTCTGTCCGATACCACTGAAATTGATAGAAACACATGAAAATGCATATTCTCTGTGTGTCTTCACTCTGCTAGCAGAACCAAGCATTTGGTCTGAGTCTTGATCGAATATGATGAAAAGTGACTAGTTTCTGTCCGATAACACTGAAATTGATAGAAACACATGAAAATGCATATTCTCTGTGTGTCTTCACTCTGCTAGCTGAACCAAGCATTAGGTCTGAGTCTGGATCGAATATGATGAAAAGTGACTAGTTTGGGCCCAACAACACTGAAATTGACAGAAACACATGAAAATGCATATTCTGTGTGTGCCTTCATTCTGCTAGCAGAACCGAGCATTAGGTGTGAGTCTGGATCGAATATGATGAAAAGTGACTAGTTTGTGTCCGATAACACTGAAATTGATAGAAACACATGAAAATGCATATTCTCTGTGTGTCTTCACTCTGCTAGCAGAACCAAGCATTAGGTGTGAGTCTGGATCAAATATGATGAAAAGTGACTAGTTTCTGTCCGATAACACTGAAATTGACAGAAACACATAAAAATGCATGTACGGTGTGTGCCTTGACTCTGCCAGTACAGAAGAACGTTTTGGACGAGTCTGCATCGATTCTGATGAAAAGTGACTAGTTTGGGCCCAATAACACTGAAATTGATAGAAACACATGAAAATGCATATTCTCTGTGTATCTTCACTCTGCTAGCAGAACCAAGCATTAGGTGTGAGTCTGGATCGAACATGATGAAAAGTGACTAGTTTGGGCCAAATAACACTGAAATTGACAGAAACACATGGAAATGCATGTACGGAGTGTGCCGTGACTCTGCCAGTGCAGCAGAGCGTTTTGGGTGAGTCTGCATCGATTCTGATGAAAAGTGACTGGTTTGTGTCCGATAACACTGAAATTCATAGAAACACATGAAAATGCATATACTGTGTGTGCCTTCACTGTGCTAGCAGAACCAAGCTTTAGGTGTGAGTCTGCATCGATTCTGATGAAAAGTGACTAGTTTGGGCCCAATAACACTGAAATTGACAGAAACACATGAAAATGCATATTCTCTGTGTGTCTTCACTCTGCTAGCAGAACCAAGCATTAGGTAGGTGTGAGTCTGGATCGAATATGATGAAAAGTGACTAGTTTCTGTCCGATACCACTGAAATTGATAGAAACACATGAAAATGCATATTCTCTGTGTGTCTTCACTCTGTTAGCAGAACCAAGCATTAGGTGTGAGTCTTGATCGAATATGATGAAAAGTGACTAGTTTGGGCCCAATAACACTGAAATTGACAGAAACACATGGAAATGCATGTACGGAGTGTGCCGTGACTCTGCCAGTGCAGCAGAGCGTTTTGGGTGAGTCTGCATCGATTCTGATGAAAAGTGACTGGTTTGTGTCCGATAACACTGAAATTCATAGAAACACATGAAAATGCATATACTGTGTGCCTTCACTGTGCTAGCAGAACTAAGCTTTAGGTGTGAGTATGCATCGATTCTGATGAAAAGTGACTAGTTTGGGCCCAATAACACTGAAATTGACAGAAACACATGAAAATGCATATTCTCTGTGTGTCTTCACTCTGCTAGCAGTACCAACCTTTAGGTGTGAGTCTGGATCGAATATGATGAAAAGTGACTAGTTTCTGTCCGATACCACTGAAATTGATAGAAACACATGAAAATGCATATTCTCTGTGTGTCTTCACTCTGTTAGCAGAACCAAACATTAGGTGTGAGTCTTGATCGAATATGATGAAAAGTGACTAGTTTGGGCCCAATAACACTGAAATTGACAGAAACACATGGAAATGCATGTATGGAGTGTGCCGTGACTCTGCCAGTGCAGCAGAGCGTTTTGGGTAAGTCTGCATCGATTCTGATGAAAAGTGACTGGTTTGTGTCCGATAACACTGAAATTCATAGAAACACATGAAAATGCATATACTGTGTGTGCCTTCACTGTGCTAGCAGAACCAAGCTTTAGGTGTGAGTCTGCATCGATTCTGATGAAAAGTGACTAGTTTGGGCCCAATAACACTGAAATTGACAGAAACACATGAAAATGCATATTCTCTGTGTGTCTTCACTCTGCTAGCAGTACCAACCTTTAGGTGTGAGTCTGGATCGAATATGATGAAAAGTGACTAGTTTGTGTCCGATAACACTGAAATTGATAGAAACACATGAAAATGCATATTCTCTGTGTGTCTTCACTCTGCTAGCAGAACCAAGCATTAGGTGTGAGTCTTGATCGAATATGATGAAAAGTGACTAGTTTGGGCCCACTAACACTGAAGTTGATAGAAACACATGAAAATGCATATACTGTGTGTGCCTTCACTGTGCTATCAGAGCCAAGCTTTAGGTGTGAGTCTTCATCGATTTTGATGAAAAGTGACTAGTTTCTGTCCGATACCACTGAAATTGATAGAAACACATGAAAATGCATATTCTCTGTGTGTCTTCACTCTGCTAGCAGAACCAAGCATTAGGTGTGAGTCTGGATCGAACATGATGAAAAGTGACTAGTTTGGGCCCAATAACACTGAAATTGACAGAAACACATGTACGGAGTGTGCCGTGACTCTGCCAGTGCAGCAGAGCGTTTTGGGTGAGTCTGCATCGATTCTGATGAAAAGTGACTGGTTTGGGCCCAATAACACTGAAATTGACAGAAACACATGAAAATGCATATTCTCTGTGTGTCTTCACTCTGCTAGCAGAACCAAGCATTAGGTAGGTGTGAGTCTGGATTGAATATGATGAAAAGTGACTAGTTTCTGTCCGATACCACTGAAATTGATAGAAACACATGAAAATGCATATTCTCTGTGTGTCTTCACTCTGTTAGCAGAACCAATCATTAGGTGTGAGTCTTGATCGAATATGATGAAAAGTGACTAGTTTGGGCCCAATAACACTGAAATTGACAGAAACACATGGAAATGCATGTACGGAGTGTGCCGTGACTCTGCCAGTGCAGCAGAGCGTTTTGGGTGAGTCTGCATCGATTCTGATGAAAAGTGACTGGTTTGTGTCCGATAACACTGAAATTCATAGAAACACATGAAAATGCATATACTGTGTGCCTTCACTGTGCTAGCAGAACTAAGCTTTAGGTGTGAGTCTGCATCGATTCTGATGAAAAGTGACTAGTTTGGGCCCAATAACACTGAAATTGACAGAAACACATGAAAATGCATATTCTCTGTGTGTCTTCACTCTGCTAGCAGTACCAACCTTTAGGTGTGAGTCTGGATCGAATATGATGAAAAGTGACTAGTTTGTGTCCGATACCACTGAAATTGACAGAAACACATGAAAATGCATATTCTCTGTGTGTCTTCACTCTGCTAGCAGAACCAAGCATTAGGTAGGTGTGAGTCTGGATCGAATATGATGAAAAGTGACTAGTTTGTGTCCGATAACACTGAAATTGATAGAAACACATGAAAATGCATATTCTGTGTGTGCCTTCATTCTGCTAGCAGAACCAAGCATTAGGTGTGAGTCTGGATCGAATATGATGAAAAGTGACTAATTTGGGCCCAACAATACTGAAATTGACAGAAACACATGAAAATGCAAATACTGTGTGTGCCTTCACTCTGCTAGCAGAACCAAGCATTACATGTGGGTCTGGATCGAATATGATGAAAAGTGACTAGTTTGGGCCCGATAACAGTGAAATTGACAGAAACACATGAAAATGCATATTCTGTGTGTGCCTTCACTCTGCTAGCAGAACCGAGCATTAGGTGTGAGTCTGGATCGAATATGATGAAAAGTGACTAGTTTCTGTCCGATAACACTGAAATTGATAGAAACACATGAAAATGCATATTCTCTGTGTGTCTTCACTCTGCTAGCAGAACCAAGCATTTGGTCTGAGTCTTGATCGAATATGATGAAAAGTGACTAGTTTCTGTCCGATAACACTGAAATTGATAGAAACACATGAAAATGCATATTCTCTGTGTGTCTTCACTCTGCTAGCAGAACCAAGCATTAGGTAGGTGTGAGTCTGGATCGAATATGATGAAAAGTGACTAGTTTGTGTCCGATAACACTGAAATTGATAGAAACACATGAAAATGCATATTCTGTGTGTGCCTTCATTCTGCTAGCAGAACCGAGCATTAGGTGTGAGTCTGGATCGAATATGATGAAAAGTGACTAATTTGGGCCCAACAATACTGAAATTGACAGAAACACATGAAAATGCATATACTGTGTGTGCCTTCACTCTGCTAGCAGAACCGAGCATTAGGTGTGAGTCTGGATCGAATATGATGAAAAGTGACTAGTTTGTGTCCGATAACACTGAAATTGATAGAAACACATGAAAATGCATATTCTCTGTGTGTCTTCACTCTGCTAGCAGAACCAAGCATTAGGTGTGAGTCTAGATCGAATATGATGAAAAGTGACTAGTTTCTGTCCGATAACACTGAAATTGATAGAAACACATGAAAATGCATATTCTCTGTGTGTCTTCACTCTGCTAGCAGAACCAAGCATTAGGTGTGAGTCTGGATCGAATATGATGAAAAGTGACTAGTTTGTGTCCGATAACACTGAAATTGACAGAAACACATGAAAATGCATGTACGGTGTGGGCCGTGACTCTGCCAGTACAGCAGAGCGCTTTGGGTGAGTCTGGAACGATTCTGATGAAAAGTGACTAGTTTGGGCCCACTAACACTGAAATTGATAGAAACACATGAAAATGCAAATACTGTGTGTGCCTTCACTCTGCTAGCAGAACCAAGCATTAGGTGTGGGTCTGGATCGAATATGATGAAAAGTGACTAGTTTGGGCCCGATAACAGTGAAATTGACAGAAACACATGAAAATGCATATTCTGTGTGTGCCTTCACTCTGCTAGCAGAACCGAGCATTAGGTGTGAGTCTGGATCGAATATGATGAAAAGTGACTAGTTTCTGTCCGATAACACTGAAATTGATAGAAACACGTGAAAATGCATATTCTCTGTGTGTCTTCACTCTGCTAGCAGAACCAAGCATTAGGTGTGAGTCTAGATCGAATATGATGAAAAGTGACTAGTTTCTGTCCGATAACACTGAAATTGATAGAAACACATGAAAATGCATATTCTCTGTGTGTCTTCACTCTGCTAGCAGAACCAAGCATTAGGTGTGAGTCTGGATCGAATATGATGAAAAGTGACTAGTTTGTGTCCGATAACACTGAAACTGACAGAAACACATGAAAATGCATGTACGGTGTGGGCCGTGACTCTGCCAGTACAGCAGAGCGCTTTGGGTGAGTCTGGAACGATTCTGATGAAAAGTGACTAGTTTGGGCCCACTAACACTGAAATTGATAGAAACACATGAAAATGCAAATACTGTGTGTGCCTTCACTCTGCTAGCAGAACCAAGCATTAGGTGTGGGTCTGGATCGAATATGATGAAAAGTGACTAGTTTGGGCCTGATGACAGTGAAATTGATAGAAACACATGAAAATGCATATTCTCTGTGTGTCTTCACTCTGCTAGCAGAACCAAGCATTTGGTCTGAGTCTTGATCGAATATGATGAAAAGTGACTAGTTTCTGTCCGATAACACTGAAATTGATAGAAACACATGAAAATGCATATTCTCTGTGTGTCTTCACTCTGCTAGCTGAACCAAGCATTAGGTCTGAGTCTGGATCGAATATGATGAAAAGTGACTAGTTTGGGCCCAACAACACTGAAATTGACAGAAACACATGAAAATGCATATTCTGTGTGTGCCTTCATTCTGCTAGCAGAACCGAGCATTAGGTGTGAGTCTGGATCGAATATGATGAAAAGTGACTAGTTTGTGTCCGATAACACTGAAATTGATAGAAACACATGAAAATGCATATTCTCTGTGTGTCTTCACTCTGCTAGCAGAACCAAGCATTAGGTGTGAGTCTGGATCAAATATGATGAAAAGTGACTAGTTTCTGTCCGATAACACTGAAATTGACAGAAACACATAAAAATGCATGTACGGTGAGTGCCTTGACTCTGCCAGTACAGAAGAACGTTTTGGACGAGTCTGCATCGATTCTGATGAAAAGTGACTAGTTTGGACCCAATAACACTGAAATTGATAGAAACACATGAAAATGCATATACTGTGTGTGCCTTCACTCTGCTAGCAGAACCAAGCATTAGGTGTGAGTCTGGATCGAATATGATGAAAAGTGACTAGTTTGTGTCCGATAACACTGAAATTGATAGAAACATATGAAAATGCATGTACTGTGTGTGCCGTAACTCTGCTACTACAACAGAGCGTTTTGCACGAGTCTGCATCGAATATGACGAAAGGTGACTGGTATATGTCCGATAACACTGAAATTGAAAGAAACATATGAAAATGCATGTACTGTGTGTGCCGTAACTCTGCTATTACAATAGAGCATTTTTCACAAGTCTGCATCGAATATGACGAAAAGTGACTGGTATATGTCCGATAACACTGAAATTGAAAGAAACATATGAAAATGCATTTACTGTGTGTGCCGTAACTCTGCTACTACAAAAGACCGTTTTGGACGAGTCTGCATCGATTCTGATGAAAAGTGACTAGTTTGTGTCCATTAACACTGAAATTGATAGCAACACATGAAAATGCATATACTGTGTGTGCCGTGACTCTGCTAGCAGAACCAAGCATTAGGTGTGAGTACAGATCGCATATGACGAAAAGTGACTGGTATGTGTCCGATAACACTGAAATTGATAGAAACATATGAAAATGCATGTACTGTGTGTGGCGTAACTCTGCTACTACAACACAGCGTTTTACACGAGTCTGCATCGATTCTGATGAAAAGTGACTATTTTGTGTCCGATAACACTGAAATTGATAGAAACACATGAAAATGCATATACGGTGTGTGCCTTCACTCTGCTAGCAGCACCAAGCATTAGGTGTGAGTATGGATCGAATATGATGAAAAGTGACTGGTATGTATCTGATAACACTGAAATTGAAAGAAACATATGAAAATGCATATACTGTGTGTTCCGTAACTCTGCTACTATAACAGAGTGTTTTGCACGAGTCTGCATCGATTCTGATGAAAAGTGACTATTTTGTGTCCGATAACACTGAAATTGATAGAAACACATGAAAATGCATATACGGTGTGTGCCTTCACTCTGCTAGCAGCACCAAGCATTAGGTGTGAGTATGGATCGAATATGATGAAAAGTGACTGGTATGTGTCCGATAACAATGAAATTGAAAGAAACATATGAAAATGTATGTACTGTGTGTGCCGTAACTCTGCTTCTACAAAAGAGCGTTTTGGACGAGTCTGCATCAATTCTGATGAAAACCGACTGGTTTGGGCCCAATAACACTGAAATTGATGGAAACATATGAAAATGCATATATTGTGTGTGCCGTGACTCTGCTAGCAGCACCAAGCATGAGGTCTGAGTATGGATCGAATATGATGAAAAGTGACTGGTATGTGTCCGATAACACGGAAATTGAAAGAAACATATGAAAATGCATGTACTGTGTGTGCCGTAACTCTGCTACTAAAACAGAGCATTTTGCACGAGTCTGCATCGATTCTGATGAAAAGTGACTAATTTGAGCCCAATAACACTGAAATTGATAGAAGCACATGAAAATGCATATACTGTGTGTGACTTCACTCTGCTTGCATAACCAAGCATTAGGTGTGAGTTTGGATCGAATATGACGAAAAGTGACTGGTACATGTCCGATAACACTGAAATTGAAAGAAACATATGAAAATGCATGTACTGTGTGTGCCGTAACTCTGCTATTACAATAGAGCATTTTTCACAAGTCTGCATCGAATATGACGAAAAGTGACTGGTATATCTCTGATAACACTGAAATTGATGGAAACATATGAAAATGCATATATTGTGTGTGCCGTGACTCTGCTAGCAGAACCAAGCATTAGGTGTGAGTATGGATCGAATATGACGAAAAGTGACTGGTATGTGTCCGATAACACTGAAATTGATAAAAACATATGAAAATGCATATACTGTGTGTACCCTCACTCTGCTAGCAGAACCAAGCATTAGGTGTGAGTCTGGTTCGGATATGATGAAAAGTGAATAGTTTGTGTCTGATAACACTGAAATTGATAGAAACACATGAAAATGCATATACTGTGTGTGACTTCACTCTGCTTGCAGAACCAAGCATTAGGTGTGAGTATGGATCGAATATGACGAAAAGTGACTGGTATGTGTCCGATAACACTGAAATTGATGGAAACATATGAAAATGCATATACTGTGTGTGCCGTGACTCTGCTAGCAGAACCAAGCATTAGGTGTGAGTATGGATCGAATGTGACGAAAAGTGACTGGTATGTTTCCGATAACACTGAAATTGATGGAAACATATGAAAATGCATGTACTGTGTGTTCCGTAACTCTGCTACTACAACAGAGCGTTTTGCACGAGTCTGCATCGATTCTGATGAGAAGTGACTATTTTGTGTCCGATAACACTGAAATTGATAGAAACACATGAAAATGCATATACTGTGTGTACCCTCACTCTGCTAGCAGAACCAAGCATTAGGTGTGAGTCTGGATCGGATATGACGAAAAGTGACTGGTACATGTCCGATAACACTGAAATTGAAAGAAACATATGAAAATGCATGTACTGTGTGTGCCGTAACTCTGCTATTACAATAGAGCATTTTTCACAAGTCTGCATCGAATATGACGAAAAGTGACTGGTATATGTCAGATAACACTGAAATTGAAAGAAACATATGAAAATGCATTTACTGTGTGTGCCGTAACTCTGCTACTACAAAAGACCGTTTTGGACGAGTCTGCATCGATTCTGATGAAAAGTGACTAGTTTGTGTCCATTAACACTGAAATTGATAGAAACACATGAAGATGCATATACTGTGTGTGCCGTGACTCTGCTAGCAGAACCAAGCATTAGGTGTGAGTACAGATCGCATATGACGAAAAGTGACTGGTATGTGTCCGATAACACTGAAATTGAAATAAACATATGAAAATGCATGTACTGTGTGTGCCGGAACTCTGCTACTACAAAAGAGCGTTTTTGACGAGTCTGCATCAATTCTGCTGAAAAGTGACTATTTTTTGTCCGATAACACTGAAATTGAAAGAAACATATGAAAATGCATATATTGTGTGTGCCGTGACTCTGCTAGCAGAACCAAGCATTAGGTGTGAGTATGGATCAAATATGACGAAAAGTGACTGGTATGTGTACGATAACACTGAAATTGATAGAAACATATGAAAATGCATGTACTGTGTGTGCCGTAACTCTGCTACTACAACAGAGCGTTTTGCACGAGTCTGCATCGATTCTGATGAAAATTGACTATTTTGTGTCCGATAACACTGAAATTGATAGAAACACATGAAAATGCATATACGGTATGTGCCTTCACTCTGCTAGCAGCACCAAGCATTAGGTGTGAGTATGGATCGAATATGATGAAAAGTGACTGGTATGTGTCCGATAACAATGAAATTGAAAGAAACATATGAAAATGTATGTACTGTGTGTGCCATAACTCTGCTTCTACAAAAGAGCGTTTTGGACGAGTCTGCATCAATTCTGATGAAAACCGACTGGTTTGGGCCCATTAACACTGAAATTGATGGAAACATATGAAAATGCATATATTGTGTGTGCCGTGACTCTGCTAGCAGCACCAAGCATGAGGTGTGAGTATGGATCGAATATGATGAAAAGTGACTGGTTTGTGTCCGATAACACGGAAATTGAAAGAAACATATGAAAATGCATGTACTGTGTGTGCCGTAACTCTGCTACTAAAACAGAGCATTTTGCACGAGTCTGCATCGATTCTGATGAAAAGTGACTAATTTGAGCCCAATAACACTGAAATTGATAGAAGCACATGAAAATGCATATACTGTGTGTGCCGTGACTCTGCTAGCAGAACCAAGCATTATGTGTGAGTATGGATCGAATATGACGAAAAGTGACTGGTATGTGTCCGATAACACTGAAATTGATAAAAACATATGAAAATGCTTATACTGTGTGTACCCTCACTCTGCTAGCAGAACCAAGCATTAGGTGTGAGTCTGGATTGGATATGATGAAAAGTGAATAGTTTGTGTCTGATAACACTGAAATTGATAGAAACACATGAAAATGCATATACGGTCTGTGCCTTCACTCTGCCAGCAGCACCAAGCATTAGGTGTGAGTATGGATCGAATATGACAAAAACTGACTGGTATGTGTCCGATAACACTGAAATTGATGGAAACATATGAAAATGCATATACGGTGTGTGCCTTCACTCTGCTAGCAGCACTAAGCATTAGGTGTGAGTATGGATCGAATATGACAAAAACTGACTGGTATGTGTCCGATAACACTGAAATTGATGGAAACATATGAAAATGCATGTACTGTGTGTGCCGTAACTCTGCAACTACAACAGAGCGTTTTGCACGAGTCTGCATCGATTCTGATGAGAAGTGACTATTTTGTGTCCGATAACACTGAAATTGATAGAACCACATGAAAATGCATATACTGTGTGTACCCTCACTCTGCTAGCAGAACCAAGCATTAGGTTTGAGTCTGGATCGGATATGACGAAAAGTGACTGGTACATGTCCGATAACACTGAAATTGAAAGAAACATATGAAAATGCATGTACTGTGTGTGCCGTAACTCTGCTATTACAATAGAGCATTTTTCACAAGTCTGCATCGAATATGACGAAAAGTGACTGGTATATCTCTGATAACACTGAAATTGATGGAAACATATGAAAATGCATATACTGTGTGTACCCTCACTTTGCTAGCAGAACCACGCATTAGGTGTGAGTCTGTATCGGATATGATGAAAACTGACTAGTTTGTGTCTGATAACACTGAAATTGATAGGAACACATGAAAATGCATATACTGTGTGTGCCGTAACTCTGCTACTACAACAGAGCGTTTTGCACGAGTCTGCATCGATTCTGATGAAAAGTGACTATTTTGTGTCCGATAACACTGAAATTGATAGAAACACATGAAAATGCATATACGGTATGTGCCTTCACTCTGCTAGCAGCACCAAGCATTAGGTGTGAGTATGGATCGAATATGATGAAAAGTGACTGGTATGTGTCCGATAACAATGAAATTGAAAGAAACATATGAAAATGTATGTACTGTGTGTGCCATAACTCTGCTTCTACAAAAGAGCGTTTTGGACGAGTCTGCATCAATTCTGATGAAAACCGACTGGTTTGGGCCCATTAACACTGAAATTGATGGAAACATATGAAAATGCATATATTGTGTGTGCCGTGACTCTGCTAGCAGCACCAAGCATGAGGTGTGAGTATGGATCGAATATGATGAAAAGTGACTGGTTTGTGTCCGATAACACGGAAATTGAAAGAAACATATGAAAATGCATGTACTGTGTGTGCCGTAACTCTGCTACTAAAACAGAGCATTTTGCACGAGTCTGCATCGATTCTGATGAAAAGTGACTAATTTGAGCCCAATAACACTGAAATTGATAGAAGCACATGAAAATGCATATACTGTGTGTGCCGTGACTCTGCTAGCAGAACCAAGCATTATGTGTGAGTATGGATCGAATATGACGAAAAGTGACTGGTATGTGTCCGATAACACTGAAATTGATAAAAACATATGAAAATGCATATACTGTGTGTACCCTCACTCTGCTAGCAGAACCAAGCATTAGGTGTGAGTCTGGATCGGATATGATGAAAAGTGAATAGTTTGTGTCTGATAACACTGAAATTGATAGAAACACATGAAAATGCATATACGGTCTGTGCCTTCACTCTGCCAGCAGCACCAAGCATTAGGTGTGAGTATGGATCGAATATGACAAAAACTGACTGGTATGTGTCCGATAACACTGAAATTGATGGAAACATATGAAAATGCATATACGGTGTGTGCCTTCACTCTGCTAGCAGCACTAAGCATTAGGTGTGAGTATGGATCGAATATGACAAAAACTGACTGGTATGTGTCCGATAACACTGAAATTGATGGAAACATATGAAAATGCATGTACTGTGTGTGCCGTAACTCTGCAACTACAACAGAGCGTTTTGCACGAGTCTGCATCGATTCTGATGAGAAGTGACTATTTTGTGTCCGATAACACTGAAATTGATAGAACCACATGAAAATGCATATACTGTGTGTACCCTCACTCTGCTAGCAGAACCAAGCATTAGGTGTGAGTCTGGATCGGATATGACGAAAAGTGACTGGTACATGTCCGATAACACTGAAATTGAAAGAAACATATGAAAATGCATGTACTGTGTGTGCCGTAACTCTGCTATTACAATAGAGCATTTTTCACAAGTCTGCATCGAATATGACGAAAAGTGACTGGTATATGTCCGATAACACTGAAATTGAAAGAAACATATGAAAATGCATGTACTGTGTGTGCCGTAACTCTGCTATTACAATAGAGCATTTTTCACAAGTCTGCATCGAATATGACGAAAAGTGACTGGTATATCTCTGATAACACTGAAATTGATGGAAACATATGAAAATGCATATACTGTGTGTACCCTCACTCTGCTAGCAGAACCACGCATTAGGTGTGAGTCTGTATCGGATATGATGAAAACTGACTAGTTTGTGTCTGATAACACTGAAATTGATAGGAACACATGAAAATGCATATACTGTGTGTGCCGTAACTCTGCTACTACAACAGAGCGTTTTGCACGAGTCTGCATCGATTCTGATGAAAAGTGACTATTTTGTGTCCGATAACACTGAAATTGATAGAAACACATGAAAATGCATATACGGTATGTGCCTTCACTCTGCTAGCAGCACCAAGCATTAGGTGTGAGTATGGATCGAATATGATGAAAAGTGACTGGTATGTGTCCGATAACAATGAAATTGAAAGAAACATATGAAAATGTATGTACTGTGTGTGCCATAACTCTGCTTCTACAAAAGAGCGTTTTGGACGAGTCTGCATCAATTCTGATGAAAACCGACTGGTTTGGGCCCATTAACACTGAAATTGATGGAAACATATGAAAATGCATATATTGTGTGTGCCGTGACTCTGCTAGCAGCACCAAGCATGAGGTGTTAGTATGGATCGAATATGATGAAAAGTGACTGGTTTGTGTCCGATAACACGGAAATTGAAAGAAACATATGAAAATGCATGTACTGTGTGTGCCGTAACTCTGCTACTAAAACAGAGCATTTTGCACGAGTCTGCATCGATTCTGATGAAAAGTGACTAATTTGAGCCCAATAACACTGAAATTGATAGAAGCACATGAAAATGCATATACTGTGTGTGCCGTGACTCTGCTAGCAGAACCAAGCATTATGTGTGAGTATGGATCGAATATGACGAAAAGTGACTGGTATGTGTCCGATAACACTGAAATTGATAAAAACATATGAAAATGCATATACTGTGTGTACCCTCACTCTGCTAGCAGAACCAAGCATTAGGTGTGAGTCTGGATCGGATATGATGAAAAGTGAATAGTTTGTGTCTGATAACACTGAAATTGATAGAAACACATGAAAATGCATATACGGTCTGTGCCTTCACTCTGCCAGCAGCACCAAGCATTAGGTGTGAGTATGGATCGAATATGACAAAAACTGACTGGTATGTGTCCGATAACACTGAAATTGATGGAAACATATGAAAATGCATATACGGTGTGTGCCTTCACTCTGCTAGCAGCACTAAGCATTAGGTGTGAGTATGGATCGAATATGACAAAAACTGACTGGTATGTGTCCGATAACACTGAAATTGATGGAAACATATGAAAATGCATGTACTGTGTGTGCCGTAACTCTGCAACTACAACAGAGCGTTTTGCACGAGTCTGCATCGATTCTGATGAGAAGTGACTATTTTGTGTCCGATAACACTGAAATTGATAGAACCACATGAAAATGCATATACTGTGTGTACCCTCACTCTGCTAGCAGAACCAAGCATTAGGTGTGAGTCTGGATCGGATATGACGAAAAGTGACTGGTACATGTCCGATAACACTGAAATTGAAAGAAACATATGAAAATGCATGTACTGTGTGTGCCGTAACTCTGCTATTACAATAGAGCATTTTTCACAAGTCTGCATCGAATATGACGAAAAGTGACTGGTATATGTCCGATAACACTGAAATTGAAAGAAACATATGAAAATGCATTTACTGTGTGTGCCGTAACTCTGCTACTACAACAGACCGTTTTGGATGAGTCTGCATCGATTCTGATGAAAAGTGACTAGTTTGTGTCCATTAACACTGAAATTGATAGCAACACATGAAAATGCATATACTGTGTGTGCCGTGACTCTGCTAGCAGAACCAAGCATTAGGTGTGAGTACAGATCGCATATGACGAAAAGTGACTGGTATGTGTCCGATAACACTGAAATTGATAGAAACATATGAAAATGCATGTACTGTGTGTGGCGTAACTCTGCTACTACAACAAAGCGTTTTACACGAGTCTGCATCGATTCTGATGAAAAGTGACTATTTTGTGTCCGATAACACTGAAATTGATAGAAACACATTAAAATGCATATACGGTGTGTGCCTTCACTCTGCTAGCAGCACCAAGCATTAGGTGTGAGTATGGATCGAATATGATGAAAAGTGACTGGTATGTGTCCGATAACAATGAAATTGAAAGAAACATATGAAAATGTATGTACTGTGTGTGCCGTAACTCTGCTTCTACAAAAGAGCGTTTTGGACGAGTCTGCATCAATTCTGATGAAAACCGACTGGTTTGGGCCCAATAACACTGAAATTGATGGAAACATATGAAAATGCATATATTGTGTGTGCCGTGACTCTGCTAGCAGCACCAAGCATGAGGTCTGAGTATGGATCGAATATGATGAAAAGTGACTGGTATGTGTCCGATAACACGGAAATTGAAAGAAACATATGAAAATGCATGTACTGTGTGTGCCGTAACTCTGCTACTAAAACAGAGCATTTTGCACGAGTCTGCATCGATTCTGATGAAAAGTGACTAATTTGAGCCCAATAACACTGAAATTGATAGAAGCACATGAAAATGCATATACTGTGTGTGACTTCACTCTGCTTGCATAACCAAGCATTAGGTGTGAGTATGGATCGAATATGACGAAAAGTGACTGGTACATGTCCGATAACACTGAAATTGAAACATATGAAAATGCATGTACTGTGTGTGCCGTAACTCTGCTATTACAATAGAGCATTTTTCACAAGTCTGCATCGAATATGACGAAAAGTGACTGGTATATCTCTGATAACACTGAAATTGATGGAAACATATGAAAATGCATATACTGTGTGTACCCTCACTCTGCTAGCAGAACCACGCATTAGGTGTGAGTCTGTATCGGATATGATGAAAACTGACTAGTTTGTGTCTGATAACACTGAAATTGATAGGAACACATGAAAATGCATATACTGTGTGTGCCGTAACTCTGCTACTACAACAGAGCGTTGTGAACGAATCTGCATCGATTCTGATGAAAACTGACTAATTTGAGTCCAATAACACTGAAATTGATAGAAACATATGAAAATGCATATACTGTGTGTGCCCTCACTCTGCTAGCAGAACCAAGCATTAGGTGTGAGTCTGGATCGGATGTGATGAAAAGTCACTAGTTTGTATCTGATAACACTGAAATTGAAAGAAACATATGAAAATGCATGTACTGTGTGTGCCGTAACTCTAATACTATAACAGGGTGTTTTGCACGAGTCTGCATCGATTCTGATGAAAAGTGACTATTTTGTGTCCGATAAAACTGAAATTGATGGAAACATATGAAAATGCATATATTTTGTGTACCCTCACTCTGATAGCAGAACCAAGCATCAGGTGTGAGTCTGGATCGGATATGATGAAAAGTGACTAGTTTGTGTCTGAAAACACTGAAATTGATAGGAACACAGGTTGGTTCTGCTAGCAGAGTGAGGGTACACACAGAAAATATGCATTTTCATGTGTTTCAGTCAATTTCTGTGTTATTGTGCCTAAACTTGTCACTTTTCATCAGAATTGATGCAGACTCACACCTAATGCTTGTTTCTGCTAGCAGAGTGAAGATACACAGAGTATATGCATTTTCCTTTGATTCTGTCAATTTCATTGTTATTGGGCCCAGGCAATTCGCTTTTCATCAGAATCGATGCAGACTCGTCCAAAACGCGGCGCACTCCGTACATGCATTTTCATGCGTTTTTGTCAATTTCAGCGTTATTGGGCCCAATCTAGTCACTTTTCATCAGAATCGATCCAGACTCACACCTAATGCTCAGTTCTGCTAGCAAAGTGAAGGCAAACACAGTATATACATTTTCATGTGTTTCTATCAATTTCAGTGTTATATGACACAAACTAGTCACTTTTCGTCATATTCGATCCAGATTCACACCTAATGCTTGTTTCTGCTAGCAGAGTGAAGACACACAGAGATTATGCATTTTCATGTGTTTCTATCAATGTCAGTTTTACATGACACAAAGTAGTCACTTTTAATCAGAATCGATGCAGACTCACACCTAATGCTTGGTTCTACTAGCAGATTGAAGACACACAGAGAATATGCATTTTCATGTGTTTCTGTCAATTTCAGCGTTATTGGGCCCAAACTAGTCACTTTTCATCAGAATTGATGCAGACTCGTCCAAAACGCTCTCTTGTAGTAGAAGAATCACGGCACACACCGAACATGCATTTTCATGTGTTTTTGTCAATTTCAGCGTTATTGGGCCCAAAATAGTCACTTTTCATCAGAATTGATGCAGACACACACCTAATGCTCGGTTATGCTAGCAAAGTGAAGGCACACACAGTATATACATTTTCATGCTTTTCTATCAATTTCAGTGTTATATGACATAAACTAGTCACTTTTCATCAGGATTGATGCAGACTCACCCAAAACGATCTGCTGCACTGGCAGAATCACGGCACACATCGAACATGCATTTTCATGTGTTTTTGTCAATTTCAGCGTTATTGGGCACAAAATAGTCACTTTTCATCAGAATTGATTCAGAGTCGTCCAAAACGCTCTGTTTTAGTAGAAGAGTCACGGCAAACAAAGAATATGCATTTTCATGTGTTTTTGTCAATTTCAGCGTTATTGGGCCCAAACTAGTCACTTTTCATCAGAATTGATGCAGACACACACCTAATGCTCGGTTCTGCTAGCAAAGTGAAGGCACACACAGTATATACATTTTCATGTGTTTCTATCAATTTCAGTGTTATATGACATAAACTAGTCACTTTTCATCACAATCGATGCAGACTCACACCTAATGCTTCGTTCTATTAGCAGAGTGAAGACACACAGAGAATATGCATTTTCATGTGTTTCTATCAATGTCAGTGTTATCAGACACAAACTAGTCACTTTTCATCAGAATTGATGCAGACTCACACCTAATGCTTGGTTCTGCTAGCAGATTGAAGGAACACACAGTATATGCATTTTCATGTGTTTTTATCAATTTCAGTGTTATATGAAACAAACTAGTCACTTTTCATCAGAATCGATGCAGACTCACACCTAATGCTTGGTTCTACTAACAGATTGAAGACACACAGAGAATATGCATTTTCATGTGTTTCTGTCAATTTCAGCGTTATTGGGCCCAAACTAGTCACTTTTCATCAGAATTGATGCAGACACACACCTAATGCTCGGTTCTGCTAGCAAAGTGAAGGCACACACAGTATATACATTTTCATGTTTTTCTATCAATTTCAGTGTTATATGACATAAACTAGTCACTTTTCATCAGAATCGATGCAGACTCACACCTAATGCTTGGTTCTACTAGCAGGGTGAAGACACACAGAGAATATGCATTTTCATATGTTTCTATCAATTTCAGTGTTATATGACACAAACTAGTCAATTTTCGTCATATTCGATCGTGATTCACACCTAATGCTTGTTCCTGATAGCAGAGTGAAGACACACAGAGAATATGCATTTTCATGTGTTTCTATCAATGTCAGTGTTATCAGACACAAACTAGTCACTTTTCATCATATTCGATCCAGACACACACCTAATGCTCGGTTCTGCTAGCAAAGTGAAGGCACACACAGTATATACATTTTCATGTTTTTCTATCAATTTCAGTGTTATATGACATAAACTAGTCACTTTTCATCAGAATCGATGCAGACTCACACCTAATGCTTGGTTCTACTAGCAGAGTGAAGACACACAGAGAATATGCATTTTCATGTGTTTCTATCAATGTCAGTGTTATCAGACACAGACTAGTCACTTTTCATCAGAATTGATGCAGACTCGTCCAAAACGCACTGTTGTAGTAGAAGAGTCACGGCACACGCCGAACATACATTTTCATGTGTTTTTGTCAATTTCAGCGTTATTGGGCCGAAACTAGTCACTTTTCATCAGAATTGATGCAGACTCGTCCAAAACGCTCTGTTTTAGTAGAAGAGTCACGGCAAACAAAGAATATGAATTTTCATGTGTTTTTGTCAATTTCACTGTTATTGGGCCCAAACTAGTCACTTTTCATCAGAATTTATGCAGACACACGCCTAATGCTTGGTTCTGCTAGCAGAGTGAAGACACACAGAGAATATGCATTTTCATGTGTTTCTATCAATGTCAGTGTTATCAGACACAGACTAGTCACTTTTCATCAGAATTGATGCAGACTCGTCCAAAACGCACTGTTGTAGTAGAAGAGTCACAGCACACGCCGAACATACATTTTCATGTGTTTTTGTCAATTTCAGCGTTATTGGGCCCAAAATAGTCACTTTTCATCAGAATTGATGCAGACTCGTCCAAAACGCTCTGTTTTAGTAGAAGAGTCACGGCAAACAAAGAATATGAATTTTCATGTGTTTTTGTCAATTTCACTGTTATTGGGCCCAAACTAGTCACTTTTCATCAGAATTTATGCAGACACACACCTAATGCTTGGTTCTGCTAGCAGAGTGAAGACACACAGAGAATATGCATTTTCATGTGTTTCTGTCAATTTCAGCGTTATTGGGCCCAAACTAGTCACTTTTCATCAGAATTGATGCAGACACACACCTAATGCTCGGTTCTGCTAGCAAAGTGAAGGCACACACAGTAAATACATTTTCATGTTTTTCTATCAATTTCAGTGTTATATGACATAAACTAGTCACTTTTCATCAGAATCGATGCAGACTCGCACCTAATGCTTGGTTCTGCTAGCAGATTGAAGGAACACACAGTATATGCATTTACATGTGTTTTTATCAATTTCAGTGTTATACGAAACAAACTAGTCACTTTTCATCAGAATTGATGCAGACTCGTCCAAAACGCACTGTTTTAGTAGAAGAGTCACGGCAAACAGAGAATATGCATTTTCATGTGTTTCTGTCAATTTCAGCGTTATTGGGCCCAAAATAGTCACTTTTCATCAGAATTGATGCAGAGTCGTCCAAAACGCTCTGTTTTAGTAGAAGAGTCACGGCAAACATAGAATATGTATTTTCATGTGTTGTTGTCAGTTTCAGCGTTATTGGGCCCAAACTAGTCACTTTTCATCAGAATCGATCCAAACTCACACCTAATGCTTGGTTCTGCTAGCGGAGTGAAGGAACACACAGTATATGCATTTTCATGTGTTTTTATCAATTTCAGTGTTATATGAAACAAACTAGTCACTTTCCATCAGAATCGATGCAAACTCACACGTAATGCTTGGTTCTGCTAGCAAAGTGAAGGCAAACACAGTATATACATTTTCATGTGTTTCTATCAATTTCAGTGTTATATGACACAAACTAGTCAATTTTCGTCATATTCGATCCAGATTCACACCTAATGCTTGTTTCTGCTAGCAGAGTGAAGACACACAGAGAATATGCATTTTCATGTGTTTCTATCAATGTCAGTGTTATCAGACACAAACTAGTCACTTTTCATCAGAATCGATCCAGACTCTCACCTAATGCTTGGTGCTGCTAGCAGAGTGAAGGAAAACACAGTATATTCATTTTCATGTGTTTCTATCAATTTCAGTGTTATCAGACACAAACTAGTCACTTTTCATCAGAATTGATGCAGACTCGTCCAAAACGCTCTGTTGTAGTAGAAGAGTCACGGCACACGCCGAACATGCATTTTCATGTGTTTTTGTCAATTTCAGCGTAATTGGGTCCAAAATAGTCACTTTTCATCAGAATTGATGCAGAGTCGTCCAAAATGCTCTGTTTTAGTAGAAGAGTCACGGCAAACAAAGAATATGCATTTTCATGTGTTTTTGTCAATTTCAGCGTTATTGGGCCCAAACTAGTCACTTTCCATCAGAATCGATGTAGACTCACACCAAATGCTCGGTTCTGCTAGCAGAGTGAAGACACATAGAGAATATGAATTTTCATGTGTTTCTGTCAATTTCACTGTTATTGGGCCCAAACTAGTCACTTTTCATCAGAATTGATGCAGACACACACCTAATGCTCGGTTCTGCTAGCAAAGTGAAGGCACACACAGTATATACATTTTCATGTGTTTCTATCAATTTCAGTGTTATATGACATAAACTAGTCACTTTTCATCAGAATCGATGCAGACTCACACCTAATGCTTGGTTCTGCTAGCAGAGTGAAGACACACAGAGAATATGCATTTTCATGTGTTTCTGTCAATTTCAGCGTTATTGGGCCCAAACTAATCACTTTTCATCAGAATTGATGCAGACTCACACCTAATGCTTGGTTCTGCTAGCAGAGTGAAGACACACAGAGAATATGCATTTTCATGTGTTTCTATCAATTTTAGTGTTATCAGAAAGAAACTAGTCACTTTTCATCAGAATCGATCCAGACTCACACCTAATGCTTGGTTCTTCTAGCAGAGTGAAGGCACATAGAGAATATGAATTTTCATGTGTTTCTGTCAATTTCACTGTTATTGGGCCCAAACTAGTCACTTTTCATCAGAATTGATGCAGACACATACCCAATGCTCGGTTCTGCTAGCAAAGTGAAGGCACACACAGTATATACATTTTCATGTGTTTCTATCAATTTCAGTGTTATATGACATAAACTAGTCACTTTTCATCAGAATCGATGCAGACTCACCCAAAACGCTCTGCTGCACTGGCAGAATCACGGCACACACCGAACATGCATTTTCATTTGTTTTTGTCAATTTCAGCGTTATTGGGCCCAAACTAGTCACCTTTCATCAGAATCGATCCAGACTCACACCTAATGCTTGGTTCTGCTACCAGAGTGAAGACACACAGAGAATATGCATTTTCACGTGTTTTTGTCAATTTCAGTGTTATTGGGCCCAAACTAATCACTTTTCATCAGAATCGATCCAGACTCTCACCTAATGCTTGGTGCTGCTAGCAGAGTGAAGGAAAACACAGTATATTCATTTTCATGTGTTTCTATCAATTTCAGTGTTATCAGACACAAACTAGTCACTTTTCATCAGAATTGATGCAGACTCGTCCAAAACGCACTGTTGTAGTAGAAGAGTCACGGCACACGCCGAACATGCATTTTCATGTGTTTTTGTCAATTTCAGCGTTATTGGGCCCAAAATAGTCACTTTTCATCAGAATTGATGCAGAGTCGTCCAAAACGCTCTGTTTTAGTAGAAGAGTCACGGCAAACAAAGAATATGCATTTTCATGTGTTTTTGTCAATTTCAGCGTTATTGGGCCCAAACTAGTCACTTTTCATCAGAATCGATCCAGACTCACACCTAATGCTTGGTTCTGCTAGCAGAGTGAAGGAACACACAGTATATGCATTTTCATGTGTTTTTATCAATTTCAGTGTTATATGAAACAAACTAGTCACTTTCCATCAGAATCGATGCAAACTCACACCTAATACTTTGTTCTGCTAGCAGAGTGAAGGAACACACAGTATATGCAGTTTCATGTGTTTCTGTCAATTCCAGCTTTATTGGGCCCAAACTAGTCACTTTCCATCAGAATCGATGCAATCTCACACCTAATGCTTGGTTCTACTAGCAGATTGAAGACACACAGAGAATATGCATTTTCATGTGTTTCTGTCAATTTCAGCGTTATTGGGCCCAAACTTGTCACTTTTCATTAGAATTGATGCAGACTCGTCCAAAACGCTCTGTTGTAGTAGAAGAATCACGGCACACACCGAACATGCATTTCCATGTGTTTTTGTCAATTTCAGCGTTATTGGGCCCAAACTAGTCACTTTCCATCAGAATCGATGTAGACTCACACCACATGCTTGGTTCTGCTAGCAGAGTGAAGACACACAGAGAATATGAATTTTCATGTGTTTCTGTCAATTTCACTGTTATTGGGCCCAAACTAGTCACTTTTCATCAGAATTGATGCAGACACACACCTAATGCTCGGTTCTGCTAGCAAAGTGAAGGCACACACAGTATATACATTTTCATGTGTTTCTATCAATTTCAGTGTTATATGACATAAACTAGTCACTTTTCATCAGAATTGATGCAGACTCGTCCAAAACGCTCTGTTGTAGTAGAAGAGTCACGGCACACACCGAACATGCATTTTCATGTGTTTTTATCAATTTCAGTATTATTGGGCCCAAACTAGTCACGTTTCATCAGAATTCATGCAGACTCACACCTAATGCTTGGTTCTGCTAGCAGAGTGAAGACACACAGAGAATATGCATTTTCATGTGTTTCTGTCAATTTCAGCGTTATTGGGCCCAAACTAGTCACTTTTCATCAGAATTGATGCAGACTCGTCCAAAACGCTCTGTTGTAGTAGAAGAGTCACGGCACACACCGAACATGCATTTTCATGTGTTTTTGTCAATTTCAGCGTTATTGGGCCCAAACTAGTCACTTTTCATCATATTCGATCCAGACTCACACCTAATGCTTGGTTCTGCTAGCAGAGTTAAGACACACACAGTATATGCATTTTCATGTGTTTCTATCAATGTCAGTGTTACATGACACAAACTAGTCACTTTTCATCAGAATCGATGCAGACTCGCCCAAAACGCTCTGCTGCACTGGAAGAATCACGGCATACACCGAATATGCATTTTCATGTGTTTTTATCAATTTCAGTATTATTGGGCCCAAACTAGTCACGTTTCATCAGAATTCATGCAGACTCACACCCAATGCTTGGTTCTGCTAGCAGAGTGAAGATACACACAGTATGTGCATTTTCATGTGTTTCTATCAATTTCAGTGTTATCAGACACAAACTAGTCACTTTTCATCAGAATTGATGCAGACTCGTCCAAAACACTCTGTTGTAGTAGAAGAGTCACGGCACACACCGAACATGCATTTTCATGTGTTTCTATCAATTTCAGTATTATTGGGCCCAAACTAGTCACGTTTCATCAGAATTCATGCAGACTCACACCTAATGCTCGGTTCTGCTAGCAAAGTGAAGGCACACACAGTATATACATTTTCGTGTGTTTCTATCAATTTCAGTGTTATATGACACAAACTAGTCACTTTTCATCAGAATCGATGCAGACTCACACCGAATGCGGGAGTCTGCTAGCAGAGTCACGGCACACACAGTATATGCATTTTCATATGTTTCTATCAATTTCAGTGTTATCGGACACAAACTAGTCACTTTTCATCAGAATCGATGCAGACTCATGCAAAACGCTCTGTTGCACTGGCAGAGTCATGGCACACACAGTATATGCATTTTCATATGTTTCTATCAATTTCAGTGTTATCCCACACAAACTAGTCATTTTTCATCAGATTTGAGCCAGAATCATAAGAAATCAGTAATTGTATGACCATATTCGTCCTACAGAGCCTTTCCACTGTCATTAATAAAATATGAGTGGATTTTCATCACCTCTGAGTGAAAATCATCCAAAATCACTGATTCTATGGCAGGAAATAGGCAGGAATAGCAACAAGACTGAAAAACAGTTTACCACGAGTAAGGGTAATGAGAAAAAAAATGCTATTGTTAAAATAATCAAAATTTAGGATTGTAAATCAATTAAAGACCATTTCATTTCATAATTCATTCTCATTTCTTCTTCCCCTATTAATGTTTTTCAGTTCATGAATTAGCTTGAAAATGACTTAACAACGCCATCTACGTTATGCCACTTAGTCATTATTATGAGATACTAAGTCATTATTATGAAATAGTCATTAATTTGAGATACTAAGTCATCATTATGAGATATTAACTCATTATTTTGAGATAGTTTCTCATTATAATGACTTACAGGATCTTTTTTTCATCACAGTGGCGGAAATGGGCTTTCATACGTAACTGTAACGTTTAGAAATAAATATTTAATCACGGTGGTCCGACCTATCTGACATTTCTGCTGGCTTTATTGTATGTACTGTGTTGCTTTGCTAGTGTCAGTGGTTTGTTTTGTTTTGTGGGGATCAGCGGTGAAAACCTGGGGTGGAGTTTTGAGTTGTCTTTCTTTTATGTTTGTGAAACTGGATTGAACTGAACTGATTAGGAGTTGTGGGGAAAACAAAACGGACCCTTTACCGAGTGGATTGAACTCCGAGACTGTGAGAGGAATTACGCCTGGGACATACTGGATGCGTGCGCAGCGCGTGTGCGTCGCGGAACCTCTTGCTTTTCATTTCGGCGCCCATGTTTACAGGTTAGAGTAGCCACACAACCCGCGTGAAACTCAAATTATAATTGCAGCGTCCACGAGTCCGCGAGGGTCCGCATGACATAAATCTCGTCATCAGAGGGGCTCTGCAATTTGTTGTGCACCTGTCCGCGTGGTCACAACGTTATGTTCCTGTAGACGGCGATCTACTGCGCAGGTGTGGTGCGCGTTCTCCGAGCGGACCCCAGAAGGTAGTATAAACACATCAACTACCCCTCCGTGGTGTCCGCAGCTGTACGTGTACGCATCTGCCCGGGAATATAAATGAAGCCTGTGAAATATTTCAACTGTGAAATATTTCAAATGAGGCTGCGGTGGATCGGATAATTCGTCATTCATTTGTAATTCAAAAACTAAAAAACGGTAAATCTGTTATTTGTTTCAAAACAAAAAACAAAAAACGTTTTTGGTGTCAGAATCAAATAACGAAAAATATATCAAAACCGGCCCGTTTTTGGTTTTGCCGATTCCTTTTATCGTTATTCCTTTTTGGATTGAGAATCGAACAGATCTGCGGACATCAAAATAGCGACTACTTTAGCCTACCCATGATCCTCACACGCCGCGTGTGTGTGTAAATGGGATGAAGACGAGGTTATAAAACTGAACTTTACATTTCACATCCCTCATTTAAGCCCTACATTTCATGAGCAGTTTCAGCACACACAGAATGGTAGTTTATGTTTCACCCTGGCTGTTTCCCACTTATTTTGCCTCAAAAAAGACTGTTTTCCGAGGAAAGGTACTTCCCATGTAATGGAGCAGCAATGAGTGGTTTTTTGGGGACAGCAGGTGGGGCTGTGGGTTAGGGTTAGGGTTAGTATCTGGATCTGTCATGTCTGGCCTTTTCCCACTTATAAACAAAGAAGCTTAAAGTCTGGGATTTCAAATTCACTTCATCCCTGGGGCGCGTAAAATCTGTTTTTTTTTTTCATTGAAAGAACATCATCAAACAGTTACAACTACGTGGTTTTATGATAGCAGCATTCATAGCAACCACCATAGCAACGATAGAAAGCCTGCAAGAATCTCCGTAATAACTGACAAACTAAACATCATATACATTTATAATGATAATAATAATAATCTTTATCATAATATTAAAAATAATGAAATAAAGTAGTATTAAAATTAAACTGAAATTTAAAATCTGTTCACAGAATAGCATAGCTTTGAAATGGGCTATAAAAGTTGAAAGGAAATATTGACTGTACAAAGGAAATATGGACTGTGCTATGGACAAAGAAACGAAGTGTATGAAATATATGAAAGTGACAAGAGAATAAATTAAACATAAATAATTAATAAATAAAATTAATAAATAATTACATTATGTAACAATGGAGGTTGAATAAAATGCACAATCTTAAGTCCAGTTTGATGAATATTACGAAAGTGAAAGTGTAGGGCTTAAATGAGAGATGTGAAACGTAAAGTTCAGTTTTATAACCCCGTCTTCATCCCGTTTACACGCGTGCGCGCACGCGCTCACGTATGCACAACTTTTTTAAGAAAGATGATTTTATATTAAATATAAATCATGGCAATATATAATTAAATGAGAAACTTCACATTTTACAATCACAGGCTATAAAACCCCTATTCTTAATAGAGATAGTGGCGTTTGGATGCAGGTTGCGGTGGACGGCGGCAATTTGAAATGGAATGAAGCCCACTGACGGCAGACAGCCCAAAACAGTAGTCAAACGCGCCACATCCTCCCACAACACCATGCTCTTGCCTAGCCTTCCACTATGAAAACCTGACAAAACTTTATTTCTCCGAATCGAAGGAGAAATAATTATGACTGATAGACTTAAGATAAACCTTTTGTATTGTTGAGTTACTAAGGACACACTGGTGTTTTTGTGTTGAGAAATGTTAAAGATATCATTAAGAGAAAACCTTAACATGGTCACAGTGAAGAAAACACTTCCAGCCGGCGGGTATTCCGGTCAACCAATCGCAGAGCTTCAAATTCTGTTTACTGCACAGTTTATGGCTGATTGAATATACTATACATACACACATTATTTTCCTTACAGTTCAATGTACAGTACAGTACGTTGATCCCGATCATGAATAATAAGTACTTCACCATAGCAACGGTCACTGAGGATCATGGATAAATAAATAAATAAAACGGATTTCCATAACCATATCAAGGAGACCTTCATGTTTTGTGTAGAGAAAAGTAAAAGATATTAAAATCGACAGTGAGGAAAATACTCATATGTATCCTCTTCGGTCCGCCCACCGGACTGGTAAAATTAAAATAAAGAAATAAAAACAAGGATAATATCTTATTACTTAGTGCTATTGTGTGTCCCAAATGAGAAATGAAAAGGGAATTTGCAAAAACCAAAATTGCACGATCATTTGAATTTGGTTTACTGGATTTTCGTAGGGAAAAAGGAATAGATCACGTGATTTAGGAATAACGATAAAACAAATCGGTAAAAACCAAAACGGGCCGGGTTTGATTGGTTTTTCGTTATTTGATTCTGACACAGAAAACGTTTTTTTTTTGTTTTTTGTTTTGAAACAAATAACAGCTGAAAAGGCACTTCAGATGTCATGGAGCAGAAATTAGTGGTTTTTCATCAGATCTGAGCCAGAATCATCCAAAATCACCCATTACATGAGCAGAGTCACGGCACACACAGCATATGCTTTTTTATGTGTTTCTTTCGATTTCAATGTTATTCAACACAAACTAGTCACTTTTCATCAGAATCGATGCAGACTCACCCAAAAAGCTCTGCTGTACTGGCAGAGTCACGGCACACTCCGTACATGCATTTTCATGTTTTTCTGTCAATTTTAGTGTTACTGGGCCCAAACTAGTCACTTTTCATCAGAATCGATGCAGACTCGTCCAAAACACTCTGTTGTAGTAGCAGAGTCACAGCACACACAGTATATGCATTTTCATATGTTTCTATCAATTTCAGTGTTATCAGACACAAACTAGTCACTTTTCATCATATTCGATCCAGACTCACACCTAATGCTTGGTTCTGCTAGCAGAGTGAAGACACACAGAGAATATGCATTTTCATGTGTTTCTATCAATTTCAGTGTTATCGGACACAAACTAGTCACTTTTCATCATATTCGATCCAGACTCACACCTAATGCTTGGATCTGCTAGCAGAGTGAAGACACACACCGTACATGCATTTTCATGTGTTTCCATCAATTTCAATGTTATTGGGCTCAAACTAGTCACTTTTCATCACATCCGATCCAGACTCACACCTAATGCTTGGTTCTGCAAGCAGAGTGAAGGTACACACAGTATATGCATTTTCGTATGTTTCTATCAATTTCAGTGTTATCGGACACAAACTAGACACTTTTCGTCATGGGACACACAGTATATGCATTTTCATGTGTTTCTATCAATTTCAGTGTTATTGGGCCCAAACTAGTCACTTTTCATCAGAATCGATGCAGACTCGTCCAAAACGCTCTGCTGTACTGGCAGAGTCAAGGCACACACCGTACATGCATTTTCATGTGTTTCTGTCAATTTCAGTGTTATTGGGCTTGGGCCCAATAACATGATGATGATGAAAAGTGACTAGTTTGGACTAGTCACTTTTCATCATATTCGATCCAGACTCACACCTAATGCTTGGTTCTGATAGCAGAGTGAAGACACACAGAGAATATGCATTTTCATGTGTTTCTATCAATTTCAGTGTTATCGGACACAAACTAGTCACTTTTCATCGTATTCGATCCAGACTCACACCTAATGCGTGGTTCTGCTAGCAGAGTGAAGACAGAGAATATGCATTTTCATGTGTTTCTATCAATTTCAGTGTTATCGGACAGAAACTAGTCACTTTTCATCATATTCCATCCAGACTCACACCTAATGCTCGGTTCTGCTAGCAGAGTGAAGGCACACACAGAATATGCATTTTCATGTGTTTCTGTCAATTTCAGTGTTATTGGGCCCAAACTAGTTACTTTTCATCAGAATCAATCCAGACTCACCCAAAACGCTCTGCTGTACTGGCAGAGTCACGGCACACACCTTACATGCATTTTCATGTGTTTCTGTCAATTTCAGTGTTAGTGGGCCCAAACTAGTCACTTTTCATCAGAATCGATGCAGACTCACACCTAATGCTTGGTTCTGCTAGCAGAGTGAAGGCACACACAGTATATGCATTTTCATGTGTTTCTGTCAATTTCAATGTTATTCCACTCAAACTTGTCACTTGTCAATTTCATGACCATATTCATCCCACAGAGCCTTTCCACTGTCATTAATAAAATATGAGTGGATTTTCATCACCTCTGAGTGAAAATCATCCAAAATCACTGATTCTATGGCAGGCAATCGGCAGGAATAGCAACAAGACTGAAAATCAGTTTTGCACGAGTAAGGGTAATGAGAAAAAAAAATGCTACTGTTAAAATAATCAAAATTTAGGATTGTAAATCAATTAAAGACCATTTCATTCTATGATTCATTCTCATTTCGTCTTCCCCTATTAATGCTTTTCAGTTCATGAATTAGCTTGAAAATGACTTAACACCGCCATCTACAGGCGTTATGCCACTTAGTCATTATTATGAGATAGTAAGTCATTATTATGAGATTCTATTCTAGAAATAAATATTTAATCACGGTGGTCCGACCTGTCTGACGTTTCAGCTGGCTTTATTGTATGTACTGTGTTGCTTTGCTAGTGTCTGTAGTTTGTTTTGTATAAATGAAGCTTGAGATGCGCGTGGCTGCTGCGTCGCTTCATCTAGAGATTCGAGGTCTCGCCTATTTTCGCCGCGTGACCGCGGTTCTCAGCAGAAATAGACAGGGAACATGATAGAAAGATAGGGCTGCCTGTGGCAGAAACGCCACAGCAGACACACTTCCAGTGTGGACGCTACAAGCCTGCGCGACGCAGCAGTTCAGCGATGCACAGGCACTGCTGAGGTTCACGCATCCAGTGTGTCCCAGGGGTTACACCCTCACACACACTGAAAAACCCGAACCCTTTTCCACTCTTTATCGTTACCCACCCATACACAGCATAACTGAACCACCCTTCAGTTGAGATCATATCTCAGCTCCCACTCGGCATTCTCCATCAGCGGTGCCGGTGACACGGCGCAGCTAGCGTAAAAATATATGTGAAGTTTGCGGACGTAATAGCTAAGTCTGTCCGTGGAGAAATTAACGGATTCAATCAACGATGTCTTAGATACAACAAGATTGAGCTAGCAAAGCAGTTTTGTGTTTATATGTGAGGTATTTATTCAGTCTGGGAAACGCCATGATTTCTAGAAAGCATTAGCCCAAGTTGGACGCTCGACTGCATCACTGAAGCACACCCTCTCTGTAATATTGTTTAATTAAGAATGTGATATTCTATCGTCATAAGCCGACACAACAAAGCTCAGAACAAATAAGCCTACAGGGCCAAAAGCGAACATCAAAGAGCTAAACATGACAACGAAGTGCATAGACATTTTTTTAAGGATACTAGCCCATTCTGTGACAACTTTATGACAACAACCTCAATCGATCAAGCACAACAATATGGCTAATGCACGGACCAGAACCACCAAGGCAGGATGATAAAAAATGCTTTCACTCACCAGCAGACGGCTCAGAAAAGGACAGCATGGCGGTTTTTCCTCTGGGCAAACTTCACCACGTTGAACCCGCGGTTAATTTTACCAGCAGTTTGAGTGATGACAGTATTCCGTGGCTGGTGGGCTCCGAGGCGCTTTATTTCCAGTTTCTCCTCCAAATAAAGGGTTTATGACGTGTGCTCAAGTATGAAATCCACTTTAATTTTTCCAAGTTAGCTGGTGTTAGCTAAGAAAGTCTTCCCTCGTTTGCCGACTGTAAATTCCAAGCCCGCGCTGTAGCCCCACTGCAGCATCATTTGAAATATTTCACCGTTTGAATGGCTATCTGTCAGACAGAGAGCTATCTGATTGGCTATCTATCAGACAGCGAGCCAATCAGCTGTGAAAGATTTCAAATGATGCTGCGGTGGGGCTACGGGTGGCAACCACCATAGCAACGATAGAAAGCCTGCAAGAATCTCCGTAATAACTGACAAACTAAACATCATATACATTTATAATGATGATAATAATAATCTCTATCATAATATTAAAAATATTGAAATAAAGTAGTATTAAAATTAAACTGAAATTTAAAATCTGTTTACAGAATAGCATAGCTTTGAAATTGGCTATAAAGTTGAAATGAAATATTGACTGTACAAAGGAAATATGGACTGTGCTATGGACAAAGAAACCAAGTGTATGAAATATATGAAAGTGACAAGAGAATAAATTAAACATAAATAATTAATAAATAAAATTGATAAATAATTACATTATATAAGAATGGAGGTTGAATAAAATGCACAATCTTAAGTCCAGTTTGATGAATATTACGGAAGTGAAAGTGTAGGGCTTAAATGAGGGATGTGAAACGTAAAGTTCAGTTTCATAACCCCGTCTTCATCCTGTTTACACGCATGCACAATGCTGGAGTGCTTTATAGGATGCCATGACTCAATATTAATTGATTGATTAATTGATGACTTTTTAAAGAAAGATGATTTTATATTAAATATACTCAACCACATATTCATGGCAATATATAATTAAATGAGAAACTTCACTCAATCACAGGCTATAAAACACCTTTTCTTAACCGAGATAGTGGCGTGTGGATAGGCCTACAGGTTGCGGTGGACAGCAGCATTCGGTCACGACTCACGCATTCGTTGTGACTCTGGATCGATGTCTGGATATGATGAAAAGTGACTAGTTTGAGTGGAATAACATGGAAATTGATAAAAACATATAAAAAACCATATGCTGTGTGTTCCGTAACGCTCTGCTGCAATGGCAGAGTCACGGCACACACCGTACATGCATATTCATGTGTTTCTGTCAATTTTAGTGTTATTGGGCCCAAGCTAGTCGCTTTTCATCAGAATCGATGCAGACTCACCCAAAAGACTCGGCTGCACTGGAAGAGTCACGGCACACACCATACATGCATTTTCATGTGTTTCTGTCAATTTCAGTGTTATTGGGCCCAAACTAGTCACTTTTCATCATATTCGATCAAGACTGACACCTAATGCTTGGTTCTGCTAGCAGAGTGAAGACACACAGAGAATATGCATTTTCATGTGTTTCTATCAATTTCAGTGTTATCAGACACAAACTACTCACTTTTCATCATATTCGATCCAGACTCACACCTAATGCTTGGTTCTGCTAGCAGAGTGAAGGCACACACAGTATATGCATTTTCATGTGTTTCTGTCAATTTCAGTGTTAGTGGACCCAAACTAGTCACTTTTCATCATATTCGATCCAGACTCAGACCTAATGCTTGGTTCTGCTGGCAGAGTGAAGACACACAGAGAATATGCATTTTCATGTGATTCTATCAATTTCAGTGTTATCGGACAGAAAATAGTCACTTTTCATCATATTCGATCCAGACTCACACCTAATGCTTGGTTCTGCTAGCAGAGTGAAGGCACACAGAGAATATGCATTTTCATGTGTTTCTATCAATTTCAGTGTTATCGGACAGAAACTAGTCACTTTTCATCATATTCGATCCAGACTCACACCTAATGCTTGGTTCTGCTAGCGGAGTGAAGGCACACACAGTATATGCATTTTCATGTGTTT
The DNA here is from genome assembly GCF_963924715.1 of Thunnus thynnus. NCBI lineage: Eukaryota > Metazoa > Chordata > Actinopteri > Scombriformes > Scombridae > Thunnus > Thunnus thynnus. Next base: position 27,718,125 of record NC_089537.1, read on the forward strand.
CTATCAATTTCAGTGTTGTTGGGCCCAAAGTAGTCACTTTTCATCAGAATCGTTCCAGACTCACCCAAAACGCTCTGCTGTACTGGCAGAGTCACGGCACACACCGTACATGCATTTTCATGTGTTTCTGTCAATTTCAGTGTTATCGGACACAAACTAGTCACTTTTCATCATATTTGATCCAGACCCACACCTAATGCTTGGTTCTGCTAGCAGAGTGAAGGCACACACAGTATATGCATTTTCATGTGTTTCTATCAATTTCAGTGTTAGTGGGCCCAAACTAGTCACTTTTCATCATATTCGATCCAGACTCACACCTAATGCTTGGTTCTGCTAGCAGAGTGAAGACACACAGAGAATATGCATTTTCATGTGTTTCTATCAATTTCAGTGTTATCGGAAAGAAACTAATCACTTTTCATCATATTCGATCCAGACCCACACCTAATGCTTGGTACTGCTAGCAGAGTGAAGACACACAGAGAATATGCATTTTCATGTGTTTCTATCAATTTCAGTGTTATCGGACAGAAACTAGGCACTTTTCATCATATTCGATCCAGACTCACACCTAATGCTCGGTTCTGCTAGCAGAGTGAAGGCACACACAGTATATGCATTTTCATGTGTTTCTATCAATTTCAGTGTTGTTTGGCCCAAATTAGTCACTTTTCATCATATTCGATCCAGACTCACACCTAATGCTCGGTTCTGCTAGCAGAATGAAGGCACACAGAGAATATGCATTTTCATGTGTTTCTGTCAATTTCAGTGTTGTTGGGCCCAAACTAGTCACTTTTCATCATATTCGATCAAGACTCACACCTAATGCTTGGTTCTGCTAGCAGAGTGAAGACACACAGAGAATATGCATTTTCATGTGTTTCTGTAAATTTCAGTGTTATCGGACAGAAACTAGTCACTTTTCATCATATTCGATCCAGACTCACACGTAATGCTTGTTCTGCTAGCAGAGTGAAGGCACACATAATATATGCATTTTCATGTGTTTCTATCAATTTCAGTGTCATTGGGCTCAAACTAGTCACTTTTCATCAGAATCGATGCAGACTCGTCCAAAACGCTCTGCTGTACTGACAGAGTGAAGGCACACACCGTACATGCATTTTCATGTGTTTCTGTAGATTTCAGTGTTATTGGGCCCAAACTAGTCACTTTTCATCATATTCGATCCAGACTCACACCAAATACTCGGTTCTGCTAGCAGAGTGAAGGCACACACAGTATATGCATTTTCATGTGTTTCTATCAATTTCAGTGTTATTGGGCCCAAACTAGTCACTTTTCATCATATTCGATCCAGACTCACACCTAATGCTTGGTTCTGCTAGCAGAGTGAAGACACACAGAGAATATGCATTTTCATGTGTTTCTATCAATTTCAGTGTTGTTGGGCCCAAACTAGTCACTTTTCATCAGAATCGTTCCAGACTCACCCAAAACGCTCTGCTGTACTGGCAGAGTCACGGCACACACCGTACATGCATTTTCATGTGTTTCTGTCAATTTCAGTGTTATCGGACACAAACTAGTCACTTTTCATCATATTCGATCCAGACTCACACCTAATGCTCGGTTCTGCTAGCAGAATGAAGGCACACAGAGAATATGCATTTTCATGTGTTTCTGTCAATTTCAGTGTTGTTGGGCCCAAACTAGTCACTTTTCATCATATTCGATCCAGACTCAGACCTAATGCTTGGTTCTGCTAGCAGAGTGAAGACACACAGAGAATATGCATTTTCATGTGTTTCTATCAATTTCAGTGTTATCGGACACAAACTAGTCACTTTTCATCATATTCGATCCAGACTCAGACCTAATGCTTGGTTCTGCTAGCAGAGTGAAGGCACACACAGTATATGCATTTTCATGTGTTTCTATCAATTTCAGTGTTGTTGGGCCCAAATTAGTCACTTTTCATCATATTCGATCCAGACTCACACCTAATGCTCGGTTCTGCTAGCAGAATGAAGGCACACAGAGAATATGCATTTTCATGTGTTTCTGTCAATTTCAGTGTTGTTGGGCCCAAACTAGTCACTTTTCATCATATTCGATCCAGACTCACACCTAATGCTTGGTTCTGCTAGCAGAGTGAAGACACACACAGAATATGCATTTTCATGTGTTTCTGTCAATTTCAGTGTTATCGGGCCAAACTAGTCACTTTTCATCATATTTCATCCAGACCCACACGTAATGCTTGGTTCTGCTAGCAGAGTGAAGACACACAGAGAATATGCATTTTCATGTGTTTCTATCAATTTCAGTGTTATCGGACAGAAACTAGTCACTTTTCATCATATTCGATCCAGACTCACACCTAATGCTCGGTTCTGCTAGCAGAGTGAAGGCACACACAGTATATGCATTTTCATGTGTTTCTATCAATTTCAGTGTTGTTGGGCCCAAATTAGTCACTTTTCATCATATTCGATCCAGACTCACACCTAATGCTCGGTTCTGCTAGCAGAATGAAGGCACACAGAGAATATGCATTTTCATGTGTTTCTGTCAATTTCAGTGTTGTTGGGCCCAAACTAGTCACTTTTCATCATATTCGATCCAGACTCAGACCTAATGCTCGGTTCTGCTAGCAGAGTGAAGACACACAGAGAATATGCATTTTCATGTGTTTCTGTCAATTTCAGTGTTAGTGGGCCCAAACTAGTCACTTTTCATCAGAATCGTTCCAGACTCGTCCAAAACGCTCTGCTGTACTGGCAGAGTCACGGCACACACCGTACATGCATTTTCATGTGTTTCTGTCAGTTTCGGTGTTATCGGACAGAAACTTGTCACGTTTCATTATATTGGATCCAGACTCAGACGTAATGCTTGGTTCTGCTAGTAGAGTGAAGGCACACACAGTATAGGCATTTTCATGTGTCTCTATCAATTTCAGTGTTATTGGGCCCAAACTAGTCACTTTTCATCATATTCGATCCAGACTCACACCTAATGCTTGGTTCTGCTAGCAGAGTGAAGGCACACACAGTATATGCATTTTCATGTGTTTCTATCAATTTCAGTGTTAGTGGGCCCAAACTAGTCACTTTTCATCATATTCGATCCAGACTCACACCTAATGCTTGGTTCTGCTAGCAGAGTGAAGACACACAGAGAATATGCATTTTCATGTGTTTCTATCAATTTCAGTGTTATCGGAAAGAAACTAGTCACTTTTCATCATATTCGATCCAGACCCACACCTAATGCTTGGTACTGCTAGCAGAGTGAAGACACACAGAGAATATGCATTTTCATGTGTTTCTATCAATTTCAGTGTTATCGGACAGAAACTAGTCACTTTTCATCATATTCGATCCAGACTCACACCTAATGCTTGGTTCTGCTAGCAGAGTGAAGGCCCACACAGTATATGCATTTTCATGTGTTTCTATCAATTTCAGTGTTGTTGGGCCCAAATTAGTCACTTTTCATCATATTCGATCCAGACTCACACCTAATGCTCGGTTCTGCTAGCAGAATGAAGGCACACAGAGAATATGCATTTTCATGTGTTTCTGTCAATTTCAGTGTTGTTGGGCCCAAACTAGTCACTTTTCATCATATTCGATCCAGACTCAGACCTAATGCTCGGTTCTGCTAGCAGAGTGAAGACACACAGAGGATATGCATTTTCATGTGTTTCTGTCAATTTCAGTGTTATCGGGCCCAAACTAGTCACTTTTCATCATATTCGATTAAGACTCACACCAAATGCTTGGTTCTGCTAGCAGAGTGAATACACACAGAGAATATGCATTTTCATGTGTTTCTATCAATTTCAGTGTTATCGGACAGAAACTAGTCACTTTTCATCATATTCGATCCAGACTCACACCTAATGCTCGGTTCTGCTAGCAGAGTGAAGGCACACACAGAATATGCATTTTCATGTGTTTCTGTCAATTTCAGTGTTATCGGGCCCAAACTAGTCACTTTTCATCATATTTCATCCAGACCCACACCTAATGCTCGGTTCTGCTAGCAGAGTGAAGGCACACACAGAATATGCATTTTCATGTGTTTCTGTCAATTTCAGTGTTGTTGGGCCCAAACTAGTCACTTTTCATCATATTTGATCCAGACTCAGAACTAATGCTTGGTTCTGCTAGCAGAGTGAAGACACACAGAGAATATGCATTTTCATGTGTTTCTATCAATTTCAGTGTTATCGGACAGAAACTAGTCACTTTTCATCAGAATCGATGCACACTCGTCCAAAACGCTCTGCTGTACTGGCAGAGTCAAGGCACACACCGTACATACATTTTCATGTGTTTCTGTCAATTTCAGTGTTATTGGGCCCAAACTAGTCACTTTTCATCATGTTCGATCCAGACTCACACCTAATGCTTGGTTCTGCTAGCAGAGTGAAGACACACAGAGAATATGCATTTTCATGTGTTTCTATCAATTTCAGTGTTATCGGACACAAACTAGTCACTTTTCATCATATTCGATCCAGACTCACACCTAATGCTTGGTTCTGCTAGCAGAGTGAAGGCACACACAGTATATGCATTTTCATGTGTTTCTATCAATTTCAGTGTTATTGGGCCCAAACTAGTCACTTTTCATCAGAATCGATGCAGACTCGTCCAAAACGTTCTTCTGTACTGGCAGAGTCAAGGCACACACCGTACATGCATTTTTATGTGTTTCTGTCAATTTCAGTGTTATCGGACAGAAACTAGTCACTTTTCATCATATTTGATCCAGACTCACACCTAATGCTTGGTTCTGCTAGCAGAGTGAAGACACACAGAGAATATGCATTTTCATGTGTTTCTATCAATTTCAGTGTTATCGGACACAAACTAGTCACTTTTCATCATATTCGATCCAGACTCACACCTAATGCTCGGTTCTGCTAGCAGAATGAAGGCACACACAGAATATGCATTTTCATGTGTTTCTGTCAATTTCAGTGTTGTTGGGCCCAAACTAGTCACTTTTCATCATATTCGATCCAGACTCAGACCTAATGCTTGGTTCAGCTAGCAGAGTGAAGACACACAGAGAATATGCATTTTCATGTGTTTCTATCAATTTCAGTGTTATCGGACAGAAACTAGTCACTTTTCATCATATTCAATCCAGACTCACACCTAATGCTTGGTTCTGCTAGCAGAGTGAAGGCACACACAGTATATGCATTTTCATGTGTTTATGTCAATTTCAGTGTTATTGGACCCAAACTAGTCACTTTTCATCATATTCGATCCAGACTCAGACCTAATGCTTGGTTCTGCTAGCAGAGTGAAGACACACAGAGAATATGCATTTTCATGTGTTTCTATCAATTTCAGTGTTATCGGACAGAAACTAGTCACTTTTCATCAGAATCGATGCACACTCGTCCAAAACGCTCTGCTGTACTGGCAGAGTCAAGGCACACACCGTACATACATTTTCATGTGTTTCTGTCAATTTCAGTGTTATTGGGCCCAAACTAGTCACTTTTCATCATGTTCGATCCAGACTCACACCTAATGCTTGGTTCTGCTAGCAGAGTGAAGACACACAGAGAATATGCATTTTCATGTGTTTCTATCAATTTCAGTGTTATCGGACACAAACTAGTCACTTTTCATCATATTCGATCCAGACTCACACCTAATGCTTGGTTCTGCTAGCAGAGTGAAGGCACACACAGTATATGCATTTTCATGTGTTTCTATCAATTTCAGTGTTATTGGGTCCAAACTAGTCACTTTTCATCAGAATCGATGCAGACTCGTCCAAAACGTTCTTCTGTACTGGCAGAGTCAAGGCACTCACCGTACATGCATTTTTATGTGTTTCTGTCAATTTCAGTGTTATCGGACAGAAACTAGTCACTTTTCATCATATTTGATCCAGACTCACACCTAATGCTTGGTTCTGCTAGCAGAGTGAAGACACACAGAGAATATGCATTTTCATGTGTTTCTATCAATTTCAGTGTTATCGGACACAAACTAGTCACTTTTCATCATATTCGATCCAGACTCACACCTAATGCTCGGTTCTGCTAGCAGAATGAAGGCACACACAGAATATGCATTTTCATGTGTTTCTGTCAATTTCAGTGTTGTTGGGCCCAAACTAGTCACTTTTCATCATATTCGATCCAGACTCAGACCTAATGCTTGGTTCAGCTAGCAGAGTGAAGACACACAGAGAATATGCATTTTCATGTGTTTCTATCAATTTCAGTGTTATCGGACAGAAACTAGTCACTTTTCATCATATTCGATCAAGACTCAGACCAAATGCTTGGTTCTGCTAGCAGAGTGAAGACACACAGAGAATATGCATTTTCATGTGTTTCTATCAATTTCACTGTCATCAGGCCCAAACTAGTCACTTTTCATCATATTCGATCCAGACCCACACCTAATGCTTGGTTCTGCTAGCAGAGTGAAGGCACACACAGAATATGCATTTTCATGTGTTTTTATCAATTTTAGTGTTGTCGGACACATACCAGTCACTTTTCATCATATTCGATCCATACTCACACCTAATGCTTGGTTCTGCAAGCAGAATGAAGTCACACACAGTATATGCATTTTCATGTGTTTATATAAATTTCAATTTTATTGGGCTCAAATTAGTCACTTTTCATCAGAATCGATGCATACTCGTGCAAAGTGCTCTGTTGTAGTAGCAGAGTGAAGGCACACACAGAATATGCATTTTCATGTGTTTCTATCAATTTCAGTGTTATCGGACACAAACCAGTCACTTTTCATCATATCCGATCCATACTCACACCTAATGCTTGGTTCTGCTAGCAGAGTGAGGGTACACACAGTATATGCATTTTCATATGTTTTTATCAATTTCAGTGTTATCGGACACAAACTAGTCACTTTTCATCATATTCGATCCAGACTCACACCTAATGCTTGGTACTGCTAGCAGAGTGAAGGCACACACAGAATATGCATTCATGTGTTCCTATCAATTTCAGTGTTATCGGACACAAAATAGTCACTTTTCATCAGAATCGATACAGACTCGTGCAAAACGCTCTGTTGTAGTAGCAGAGTGAGGGTACACACAGTATATGCATTTTCATATGTTTTTATCAATTTCAGTGTTATCGGACACATACCAGTCACTTTTCGTCATATTCGATCCATACTCACACCTAATGCTTGGTTCTGCTAGCAGAGTCACGGCACACACAGTATATGCATTTTCATATGTTTCCATCAATTTCAGTGTTATCAGAGATATACCAGTCACTTTTCGTCATTTTCGATGCAGACTTGTGAAAAATGCTCTATTGTAATAGCAGAGTTACGGCACACACAGTACATGCATTTTCATATGTTTCTTTCAATTTCAGTGTTATCGGACATGTACCAGTCACTTTTCGTCATATTCGATCCATACTCACACCTAATGCTTGGTTATGCAAGCAGAGTGAAGTCACACACAGTATATGCATTTTCATGTGCTTCTATCAATTTCAGTGTTATTGGGCTCAAATTAGTCACTTTTCATCAGAATCGATGCAGACTCGTGCAAAATGCTCTGTTTTAGTAGCAGAGTTACGGCACACACAGTACATGCATTTTCATATGTTTCTTTCAATTTCCGTGTTATCGGACACATACCAGTAACTTTTCATCATATTCGATCCATACTCAGACCTCATGCTTGGTGCTGCTAGCAGAGTCATGGCACACACAATATATGCATTTTCATATGTTTCCATCAATTTCAGTGTTATTGGGCCCAAACCAGTCGGTTTTCATCAGAATTGATGCAGACTCGTCCAAAACGCTCTTTTGTAGAAGCAGAGTTACGGCACACACAGTACATACATTTTCATATGTTTCTTTCAATTTCATTGTTATCGGACACATACCAGTCACTTTTCATCATATTCGATCCATACTCACACCTAATGCTTGGTGCTGCTAGCAGAGTGAAGGCACACACCGTATATGCATTTTCATGTGTTTCTATCAATTTCAGTGTTATCGGACACAAAATAGTCACTTTTCATCAGAATCGATGCAGACTCGTGTAAAACGCTGTGTTGTAGTAGCAGAGTTACGGCACACACAGTACATGCATTTTCATATGTTTCTATCAATTTCAGTGTTATCGGACACATACCAGTCACTTTTCATCATATTCGATCCATACTCACACCTAATGTTTGGCTCTGCTAGCAGAGTCACGGCACACACAATATATGCATTTTCATATGTTTCCATCAATTTCAGTGTTATCGGACACATACCAGTCACTTTTTGTCATATTCGATCCATACTCACACCTAATGCTTGGTTCTGCTAGCAGAGTGAAGGCACACACAGAATATGCATTTTCATGTGTTTTTATCAATTTTAGTGTTGTCGGACACATACCAGTCACTTTTCATCATATTCGATCCATACTCACACCTAATGCTTGGTTCTGCAAGCAGAATGAAGTCACACACAGTATATGCATTTTTATGTGTTTATATAAATTTCAATTTTATTGGGCTCAAATTAGTCACTTTTCATCAGAATCGATGCATACTCGTGCAAAGTGCTCTGTTGTAGTAGCAGAGTGAAGGCACACACAGAATATGCATTTTCATGTGTTTCTATCAATTTCAGTGTTATCGGACACAAACCAGTCACTTTTCATCATATCCGATCCATACTCACACCTAATGCTTGGTTCTGCTAGCAGAGTGAGGGTACACACAGTATATGCATTTTCATATGTTTTTATCAATTTCAGTGTTATCGGACACAAACTAGTCACTTTTCATCATATTCGATCCAGACTCACACCTAATGCTTGGTACTGCTAGCAGAGTGAAGGCACACACAGAATATGCATTCATGTGTTCCTATCAATTTCAGTGTTATCGGACACAAAATAGTCACTTTTCATCAGAATCGATACAGACTCGTGCAAAACGCTCTGTTGTAGTAGCAGAGTTACGGCACACACAGTACATGCATTTTCATATGTTTCCATCAATTTCATTGTTATCGGACACATACCAGTCAGTTTTTGTCATATTCGATCCATACTCACACCTAATGCTTGGTGCTGCTGGCAGAGTGAAGGCACAGACCGTATATGCATTTTCATGTGTTTCTATCAATTTCAGTGTTATCAGACACAAACTATTCACTTTTCATCATATCCGATCCAGACTCACACCTAATGCTTGGTTCTGCTAGCAGAGTGAGGGTACACACAGTATATGCATTTTCATATGTTTTTATCAATTTCAGTGTTATCGGACACATACCAGTCACTTTTAATCATATCCGATCCATACTCACACCTAATGCTTGGTGCTGCTAGCAGAGTGAAGGAACAGACCGTATATGTATTTTCATGTGCTTCTATCAATTTCAGTGTTATTGGGCTCAAATTAGTCACTTTTCATCAGAATCGATGCAGACTCGTGCAAAATGCTCTGTTTTAGTAGCAGAGTTACGGCAGACACAGTACATGAATTTTCATATGTTTCTTTCAATTTCCGTGTTATCGGACATATACCAGTCACTTTTCATCATATTCGATCCATACTCACACCTAATGTTTGGCTCTGCTAGCAGAGTCACGGCACACACAATATATGCATTTTCATATGTTTCCATCAATTTCAGTGTTATCGGACACATACCAGTCACTTTTTGTCATATTCGATCCATACTCACACCTAATGCTTGGTTCTGCTAGCAGAGTGAAGGCACACACAGAATATGCATTTTCATGTGTTTTTATCAATTTTAGTGTTGTCGGACACATACCAGTCACTTTTCATCATATTCGATCCATACTCACACCTAATGCTTGGTTCTGCAAGCAGAATGAAGTCACACACAGTATATGCATTTTCATGTGTTTATATAAATTTCAATTTTATTGGGCTCAAATTAGTCACTTTTCATCAGAATCGATGCATACTCGTGCAAAGTGCTCTGTTGTAGTAGCAGAGTGAAGGCACACACAGAATATGCATTTTCATGTGTTTCTATCAATTTCAGTGTTATCGGACACAAACCAGTCACTTTTCATCATATCCGATCCATACTCACACCTAATGCTTGGTTCTGCTAGCAGAGTGAGGGTACACACAGTATATGCATTTTCATATGTTTTTATCAATTTCAGTGTTATCGGACACAAACTAGTCACTTTTCATCATATTCGATCCAGACTCACACCTAATGCTTGGTACTGCTAGCAGAGTGAAGGCACACACAGAATATGCATTCATGTGTTCCTATCAATTTCAGTGTTATCGGACACAAAATAGTCACTTTTCATCAGAATCGATACAGACTCGTGCAAAACGCTCTGTTGTAGTAGCAGAGTTACGGCACACACAGTACATGCATTTTCATATGTTTCCATCAATTTCATTGTTATCGGACACATACCAGTCAGTTTTTGTCATATTCGATCCATACTCACACCTAATGCTTGGTGCTGCTGGCAGAGTGAAGGCACAGACCGTATATGCATTTTCATGTGTTTCTATCAATTTCAGTGTTATCAGACACAAACTATTCACTTTTCATCATATCCGATCCAGACTCACACCTAATGCTTGGTTCTGCTAGCAGAGTGAGGGTACACACAGTATATGCATTTTCATATGTTTTTATCAATTTCAGTGTTATCGGACACATACCAGTCACTTTTAATCATATCCGATCCATACTCACACCTAATGCTTGGTGCTGCTAGCAGAGTGAAGGAACAGACCGTATATGTATTTTCATGTGCTTCTATCAATTTCAGTGTTATTGGGCTCAAATTAGTCACTTTTCATCAGAATCGATGCAGACTCGTGCAAAATGCTCTGTTTTAGTAGCAGAGTTACGGCAGACACAGTACATGAATTTTCATATGTTTCTTTCAATTTCCGTGTTATCGGACATATACCAGTCACTTTTCATCATATTCGATCCATACTCACACCTAATGTTTGGCTCTGCTAGCAGAGTCACGGCACACACAATATATGCATTTTCATATGTTTCCATCAATTTCAGTGTTATCGGACACATACCAGTCACTTTTTGTCATATTCGATCCATACTCACACCTAATGCTTGGTTCTGCTAGCAGAGTGAAGGCACACACAGAATATGCATTTTCATGTGTTTTTATCAATTTTAGTGTTGTCGGACACATACCAGTCACTTTTCATCATATTCGATCCATACTCACACCTAATGCTTGGTTCTGCAAGCAGAATGAAGTCACACACAGTATATGCATTTTCATGTGTTTATATAAATTTCAATTTTATTGGGCTCAAATTAGTCACTTTTCATCAGAATCGATGCATACTCGTGCAAAGTGCTCTGTTGTAGTAGCAGATTGAAGGCACACACAGAATATGCATTTTCATGTGTTTCTATCAATTTCAGTGTTATCGGACACAAACCAGTCACTTTTCATCATATCCGATCCATACTCACACCTAATGCTTGGTTCTGCTAGCAGAGTGAGGGTACACACAGTATATGCATTTTCATATGTTTTTATCAATTTCAGTGTTATCGGACACAAACTAGTCACTTTTCATCATATTCGATCCAGACTCACACCTAATGCTTGGTACTGCTAGCAGAGTGAAGGCACACACAGAATATGCATTCATGTGTTCCTATCAATTTCAGTGTTATCGGACACAAAATAGTCACTTTTCATCAGAATCGATACAGACTCGTGCAAAACGCTCTGTTGTAGTAGCAGAGTTACGGCACACACAGTACATGCATTTTCATATGTTTCCATCAATTTCATTGTTATCGGACACATACCAGTCAGTTTTTGTCATATTCGATCCATACTCACACCTAATGCTTGGTGCTGCTGGCAGAGTGAAGGCACAGACCGTATATGCATTTTCATGTGTTTCTATCAATTTCAGTGTTATCAGACACAAACTATTCACTTTTCATCATATCCGATCCAGACTCACACCTAATGCTTGGTTCTGCTAGCAGAGTGAGGGTACACACAGTATATGCATTTTCATATGTTTTTATCAATTTCAGTGTTATCGGACACATACCAGTCACTTTTCGTCATATTCGATCCATACTCACACCTAATGCTTGGTTCTGCTAGCAGAGTCACGGCACACACAGTATATGCATTTTCATATGTTTCCATCAATTTCAGTGTTATCAGAGATATACCAGTCACTTTTCGTCATATTCGATGCAGACTTGTGAAAAATGCTCTATTGTAATAGCAGAGTTACGGCACACACAGTACATACATTTTCATATGTTTCTTTCAATTTCAGTGTTATCGGACATGTACCAGTCACTTTTCGTCATATTCGATCCATACTCACACCTAATGCTTGGTTATGCAAGCAGAGTGAAGTCACACACAGTATATGCATTTTCATGTGCTTCTATCAATTTCAGTGTTATTGGGCTCAAATTAGTCACTTTTCATCAGAATCGATGCAGACTCGTGCAAAATGCTTTGTTTTAGTAGCAGAGTTACGGCACACACAATATATGCATTTTCATATGTTTCCATCAATTTCAGTGTTATTGGGCCCAAACCAGTCGGTTTTCATCAGAATTGATGCAGACTCGTCCAAAACGCTCTTTTGTAGAAGCAGAGTTACGGCACACACAGTACATACATTTTCATATGTTTCTTTCAATTTCATTGTTATCGGACACATACCAGTCACTTTTCATCATATTCGATCCATACTCACACCTAATGCTTGGTACTGCTAGCAGAGTGAAGGCACACACCGTATATGCATTTTCATGTGTTTCTATCAATTTCAGTGTTATCGGACACAAAATAGTCACTTTTCATCAGAATCGATGCAGACTCGTGTAAAACGCTGTGTTGTAGTAGCAGAGTTACGCCACACACAGTACATGCATTTTCATATGTTTCTATCAATTTCAGTGTTATCGGACACATACCAGTCACTTTTCGTCATATGCGATCTGTACTCACACCTAATGCTTGGTTCTGCTAGCAGAGTCACGGCACACACAGTATATGCATTTTCATGTGTTGCTATCAATTTCAGTGTTAATGGACACAAACTAGTCACTTTTCATCAGAATCGATGCAGACTCGTCCAAAACGGTCTTTTGTAGTAGCAGAGTTACGGCACACACAGTAAATGCATTTTCATATGTTTCTTTCAATTTCAGTGTTATCGGACATATACCAGTCACTTTTCGTCATATTCGATGCAGACTTGTGAAAAATGCTCTATTGTAATAGCAGAGTTACGGCACACACAGTACATGCATTTTCATATGTTTCTTTCAATTTCAGTGTTATCGGACATATACCAGTCACCTTTCGTCATATTCGATGCAGACTCGTGCAAAACGCTCTGTTGTAGTAGCAGAGTTACGGCACACACAGTACATGCATTTTCATATGTTTCTATCAATTTCAGTGTTATCAGACACAAACTAGTCAGTTTTCATCATATCCGATACAGACTCACACCTAATGCGTGGTACTGCTAGCAGAGTGAGGGTACACACAGTATATGCATTTTCATATGTTTCTATCAATTACAGTGTTATTGGGCTCAAATTAGTCACTTTTCATCAGAATCGATGCAGACTCGTGCATAACACTCTGTTATAGTAGCAGAGTGAAGTCACACACAGTACATGCATTTTCATATGTTTCTTTCAATTTCAGTGTTATCAGACACAAACTAGTCACTTTTCATCAGAATCGATGCAGACTCGTCAAAAACGCTCTGTTGTAGTAGCAGAGTTACGGCACACACAGTACTTGCATTTTTACATGTTTCTGTCAATTTCAGTGTTATCAGACATATACCAGTCAATATTTCTCATATTCAATCCATACTCAGACCTCATGCTTGGTACTGCTAGCAGAGTGAAGGCACACACCATATATGCATTTTCATGTGTTCCTATCAATTTCAGTGTTATCAGACACAAACTAGTCACTTTTCATCATATCCGATCCAGACTCACATCTAATGCTTGGTTCTGCTAGCAGAGTGAGGGTACACACAGTATATGCATTTTCATATGTTTTTATCAATTTCAGTGTTATCGGACACATACCAGTCACTTTTAATCATATCCGATCCATACTCACACCTAATGCTTGGTGCTGCTAGCAGAGTGAAGGAACAGACCGTATATGTATTTTCATGTGCTTCTATCAATTTCAGTGTTATTGGGCTCAAATTAGTCACTTTTCATCAGAATCGATGCAGACTCGTGCAAAATGCTCTGTTTTAGTAGCAGAGTTACGGCAGACACAGTACATGAATTTTCATATGTTTCTTTCAATTTCCGTGTTATCGGACATATACCAGTCACTTTTCATCATATTCGATCCATACTCACACCTAATGCTTGGTTCTGCAAGCAGAATGAAGTCACACACAGTATATGCATTTTCATGTGTTTATATAAATTTCAATTTTATTGGGCTCAAATTAGTCACTTTTCATCAGAATCGATGCATACTCGTGCAAAGTGCTCTGTTGTAGTAGCAGAGTGAAGGCACACACAGAATATGCATTTTCATGTGTTTCTATCAATTTCAGTGTTATCGGACACAAACCAGTCACTTTTCATCATATCCGATCCATACTCACACCTAATGCTTGGTTCTGCTAGCAGAGTGAGGGTACACACAGTATATGCATTTTCATATGTTTTTATCAATTTCAGTGTTATCGGACACAAACTAGTCACTTTTCATCATATTCGATCCAGACTCACACCTAATGCTTGGTACTGCTAGCAGAGTGAAGGCACACACAGAATATGCATTCATGTGTTCCTATCAATTTCAGTGTTATCGGACACAAAATAGTCACTTTTCATCAGAATCGATACAGACTCGTGCAAAACGCTCTGTTGTAGTAGCAGAGTGAGGGTACACACAGTATATGCATTTTCATATGTTTTTATCAATTTCAGTGTTATCGGACACATACCAGTCACTTTTCGTCATATTCGATCCATACTCACACCTAATGCTTGGTTCTGCTAGCAGAGTCACGGCACACACAGTATATGCATTTTCATATGTTTCCATCAATTTCAGTGTTATCAGAGATATACCAGTCACTTTTCGTCATATTCGATGCAGACTTGTGAAAAATGCTCTATTGTAATAGCAGAGTTACGGCACACACAGTACATGCATTTTCATATGTTTCTTTCAATTTCAGTGTTATCGGACACATACCAGTCACTTTTCGTCATTTTCGATCTGTACTCACACCTAATGCTTGGTTCTGCTAGCAGAGTCACGGCACACACAGTATATGCATTTTCATGTGTTTCTATCAATTTCAGTGTTAATGGACACAAAATAGTCACTTTTCATCAGAATCGATGCAGACTCGTGCAAAACAGTCTGTTATAGTAGCAGAGTGAAGGCACACACAGTACATGCATTTTCATATGTTTCGATCATTTTCAGTGTTATCGGACACATACCAGTCAGTTTTTGTCATATTCGATCCATACTCACACCTAATGCTTGGTTCTGCTAGCAGAGTGAGGGTACACACAGTATATGCATTTTCATATGTTTTTATCAATTTCAGTGTTATCAGACACATACCAGTCACTTTTCGTCATATTCGATCCATACTCACACATAATGCTTGGTTCTGCTAGCAGAGTCACGGCACACACAGTATATGCATTTTCATATGTTTCCATCAATTTCAGTATTATCGGACATATACCAGTCACTTTTCGTCATATTCGATCCATACTCACACCTAATGCTTGGTTATGCAAGCAGAGTGAAGTCACACACAGTATATGCATTTTCATGTGCTTCTATCAATTTCAGTGTTATTGGGCTCAAATTAGTCACTTTTCATCAGAATCGATGCAGACTCGTGCAAAATGCTCTGTTTTAGTAGCAGAGTTACGGCACACACAGTACATGCATTTTCATATGTTTCTTTCAATTTCCGTGTTATCGGACACATACCAGTCACTTTTCATCATATTCGATCCATACTCACACCTCATGCTTGGTGCTGCTAGCAGAGTCACAGCACACACAATATATGCATTTTCATATGTTTCCATCAATTTCAGTGTTATTGGGCCCAAACCAGTCGGTTTTCATCAGAACTGATGCAGACTCGTCCAAAACGCTCTTTTGTAGAAGCAGAGTTACGGCACACACAGTACATACATTTTCATATGTTTTTTTCAATTTCATTGTTATCGGACACATACCAGTCACTTTTCATCATATTCGATCCATACTTGTGAAAAATGCTCTATTGTAATAGCAGAGTTACGGCACACACAGTACATGCATTTTCATATGTTTCTTTCAATTTCAGTGTTATCGGACATATACCAGTCACTTTTCGTCATATTCGATGCAGATTTGTGAAAAATCCTCTATTGTAATAGCAGAGTTACGGCACACACAGTACATGCATTTTCATATGTTTCTTTCAATTTCAGTGTTATCGGACATGTACCAGTCACTTTTCGTCATATTCGATCCATACTCACACCTAATGCTTGGTGCTGCTAGCAGATTGAAGGCACACACCGTTTATGCATTTTCATGTGTTTCTATCAATTTCAGTGTTATCGGACACAAAATAGTCACTTCTCATCAGAATCGATGCAGACTCGTGCAAAACGCTCTGTTGTAGTAGCAGAGTTACGGCACACACAGTCCATGCATTTTCATATGTTTCTTTCAATTTCAGTGTTATCGGACACATACCAGTCACTTTTCATCATATTCGATCCATACTCACACCTAATGCTTGGTTCTGCTAGCAGAGTCACGGCACACACAGTATATGCATTTTCATATGTTTCCATCAATTTCAAGTGTTATCGGACACATACCAGTCACTTTTCGTCATATTCGATCCATACTCACACCTAATGCACTTGATGAAAAGTGACTAGTTTGGGCCCAATAACGCTGAAATTGACAAAAACACATGAAAATGCATGTTCGGTGTGTGCCGTGATTCTGCCAGTGCAGCAGAGCGTTTTGGACGAGTCTGCATCGATTCTGATGAAAAGCGACTATCCTGGGCCCAATAACACTGAAATTGACAGAAACAAAGGAAAATGCATATACTCTGTGTATCTTCACTCTGCTAGCAGAAAGAAGCATTAGGTGTGAGTCTTCATCGAATATGATGAAAAGTGATTAGTTTGAGAGGAATAACATTGAAATTTATGGAAACATATAAAAATGAATGTACTGTGTGTGCCGCCTCTCTGCTACTACAACAGAGCGTTTTGGTCGAGTCTGCATAGATTTTGAAGAAGATCGACTAGTTTTTGTCCAATACCACTGAAATTGATAGAAACATACGAAAATGCATGTAATGTGTGTTCCGCCACTCTGCTATTACAACAGAGCGTTTTGGAAGAGTCTGCATTGATTCTAATGAAAAGTGACTAGTTTGTGTCCGATAACACTGAAATTGATAGAAACATATGAAAATGCATATATTGTGTGTGCCGTGACTCTGCTAGCAGAACCAAGCATTAGGTGTGAGTATGGATCGAATATGACGAAAAGTGACTAGTTAGAGTGGAATAACACTGACATTGATAGAAACATATGAAAATGCAAACAATGTGTGTGCCGTCACTCTACCAGTGTAGCAGAGTGTTTTGGTTGAGTCTATATCGATTCTGATCAAAAGTGACTGGTCTGTGTCGAATAACACTGAAATTGACAGAAACACATGAAAATGCATACAATGTGTGTGCTGTCACTCTACCAGTGTAGCAGAGAGTTTTAGGTGAGTCTGTATCGATTCTGATGAAAAGTGACTAGTTTGGGCCCAATAACACTGAAAATGACAGAAATACATGAAAATGCATGAATGGTGAGTGCCGTGACTCTGCCAGTGCAAACACAGCGTTTTGGGTGAGTCTGCATCGATTCTGATGAAAAGTGACTAGTCTGTGTCTAATAACACTGAAATTGATAGAAACATATGAAAATGCATGTACGGCGTGTAGCGTGACTCTACCAGTGCAGCCGAGCCTTTTGGGTGAGTCTGCATCGATTCTGATGAAAAACGACTAGTTTGGGCCCAATAACACTGAAATTGATAGAAACATATGAAAATGCATATACTTTGTGTGCCGTGACTTTGCTACTTCAACAGAGCGTTTTGGATGAGTCTGCATCGATTCTGATGAAAAGTGACTAGTTTATGTCGTATCAAACTGAAATTGATAGAAACACATGAAAATGCATAGACTGTGTGTACCTTCACTCTGCTAGCAGAACCAAGCATTAGATGTGAGTCTGGATCGATTATGATGAAAAGTGAATAGTTTCTGTCTGATAACAATGAAATTGATAGAAACATATGAAAATGCATATACTTTGTGTTCCGTGACTCTGCTACTACAACAGAGCGTTTTGGACGAGTCTGCATCGATTCTGATGAAAAACGACTAGTTTGGGCCCAATAACACTGAAATTGACAGAAACACATAGAAATGCATATACTGTGTGTACCTTCACTCTGCTACTACCATAGAGCGTTTTGGACGAGTCTGCATCGATTCTGATGAAAAGTGACTAGTTTGTGTCGTACAACAATGAAATTGATAGAAACACATGAAAATAGATTGACTGTGTGTGCCTTCACTCTGCTAGCAGAACCAAGCATTAGGAGTGAGTCTGGATCGAATATAATGAAAAGTGACTAGTTTCTGTCCGATAACACTGAAATTGATAGAAACATATGAAAATGCATATACTGTGTGTACCTTCACTCTGCTACTACAACAGAGCGTTTTGGACGATTCTGCATCGATTCTGATGAAAAGTGACTATTTTGTGTCCGATAACACTAAAATTGATAGAAACACATGAAAATGCATATACTGTGTGCGCCGTGACTTTTTTTCTGCAACAGAGCGTTTTGGAAGAGTCTGCATCAATTCCGATGAAAAGTGACTATTTTGTGTCCGAAAACACTAAAATTGATAGAAACACATGAAAATGCATATACGGTGCGTGCCTTCACTCTGCTAACAGAACCAAGCATTAGGAGTGAGTCTGGATCGAATATTATGAAAAGTGACTAGTTTCTGTCTGATAACACTGAAAGTGATAGAAACATATGAAAATGCATATACTTTGTGTGCCGTGACTCTGCTACTTCAACAGAGCGTTTTGGACGATTCTGCATCGATTCTGATGAAAAGTGACTATTTTGTGTCCGAAAACACTAACATTGATAGAAACACATGAAAATGCGTTTCACTCTGCTAACAGAACCAAGCATTAGGAGTGAGTCTGGATCGAATATTATGTAAAGTGACTAGTTTCTGTCTGATAACACTGAAAGTGATAGAAATATATGAAAATGCATATACTTTGTGTGCCGTGACTCTGCTACTTCAACAGAGCGTTTGGGACGAGTCTGCATCGATTCTGATGAAAAGTGACCAGTTTATGTCTGATAACACTGAAATTGATAGAAACATATGAAAATGCATATACTGTGTGTACCTTCACTCTGCTACTACAACAGAGCGTTTTGGACGATTCTGCATCGATTCTGATGAAAAGTGACTATTTTGTGTCCGATAACACTAAAATTGATAGAAACATATGAAATGCATATACTGTGTGCGCCGTGACTTTTTTTTCTGCAATAGAGCGTTTTGGAAGAGTCTGCATCAATTCCGATGAAAAGTGACTATTTTGTGTCCAAAAACACTAAAATTGATAGAAACACATGAAAATGCATAGACTCTGTGTACCTTCACTCTTCTAGCAGAACCAAGCATTAGGAGTGAGTCTGGATGGAATATGATGAAAAGTGACTAGTTTCTGTCTGATAACACTGAAATTGATAGAAACATATGAAAATGCATATACTTTGAGTGCCGTGACTCTGCTACTTCAACAGAGCGTTTTGGACGAGTCTGCATCGATTCTGATGAAAAACGACTAGTTTGTGTCGTATAACACTGAAAGTGATAGAAACACATGAAAATGCATATACTGTGTGAGACTTCACTCTGCTACTATAACAGAGCGTTTTGGACGAGTCTCCATCGATTCTGATGAAAAGTGACTAGTTTCTGTCTGATAACACTGAAATTGATAGAAACACATGAAAATGCATAGACTGTGTGTACCTTCACTCTGCTACTTCAATAGAGCGTTTTGGACGAGTCTGCATCAATTCCGATGAAAGGTGACTATTTTGTGTCCGATAACACTGAAATTGACAGAAACACATGAAAATGCATAGACTGTGTGTACCTTCACTCTGCTAGCAGAACCAAGCATTAGAAGTGAGTCTGGATTGAATATGATGAAAAGTGACTAGTTTCTGTCTGAAAACACTGAAATTGATAGAAACATATGAAAATGCATATACTGTGTGGATCTTCACTCTGCTAGCAGAACCAAGCATTAGAAGTGAGTCTGGAACGAATATGATGAAAACTGACTAGTTTCTGTCTGATAACACTGAAATTGATAGAAACACATGAAAATGCATATACTGTGTGCGCCGTGACTCTTCTTCTGCAACAGAGCGTTTTGGACGAGTCTGCATCAATTCCGATGAAAAGTGACTAGTTCCTGTCTGACAACACTGAAATTGATAGAAACATATGAAAATGTGGATACTTTGTGTGCCGTGACTCTGCTACTTCAACAGACCGTTTTGGACGAGTCTGCATCGATTCTCATGAAAAGTGACTAGTTTATGTCGTATCACACTGAAATTAAGAGAAACACATGAAAATGCATAGATTGTGTGTACCTTCACTCTGCTAGCAGAACCAAGTATTAGGATTGAGTCTGGATCGAATATGACGAAAAGTGACTAGTTTCTGTCTGATAACATTGAAATTGAGAGAAACACATGAAAATGCACATACTGTGTGTACCTTCACTCTGCTACTACAGCAGAGCGTTTTGGACGAGTCTGCATCGATTCTGATGAAAAGTGACTATTTTGTGTCCGATAACACTGACATTGATAGAAACACATGAAAATGCATATACTGTGTGTACCTTCACTCTGCTAGCAGAACCAAGCATTAGGAGTGAGTCTGGATGGAATATGATGAAAAGTGACTAGTTTCTGTCTGATAACACTGAAATTGATGGAAACACATGAAAATGCATATACTTTGAGTGCCGTGACTCTGCTACTTCAACAGAGCGTTTTGGACGAGTCTGCATCGATTCTAATGAAAAGTGACTATTTTGTGTCCGATAACACTGAAAGTGATAGAAACACATGAAAATGCATATACTGTGTGAGACTTCACTCTGCTACTATAACAGAGCGTTTTGGACGAGTCTCCATCGATTCTGATGAAAAGTGACTAGTTTCTATCTGATAACACTGAAATTGATAGAAACACATGAAAATGCATAGACTGTGTGTATCTTCACTCTGCTAGCAGAACCAAGCATTAGAAGTGAGTCTGGATCGAATGTGATGAAAAGTGACTAGTTTATGTCTGATAACACTGAAATTGATAGAAACACATTAAAATGCATATACTTTGTGTTCCTTGACTCTGCTACTTCAATAGAGCGTTTTGGACGAGTCTGCATCAATTCCGATGAAAGGTGACTATTTTGTGTCCGATAACACTGAAATTGAAAGAAACATATGAAAATGCATGTACTGTGTGTGCCGTAACTCTGCTACTAAAACAGAGCATTTTGCACGAGTCTGCATCGATTCTGATGAAAAGTGACTAATTTGAGCCCAATAACACTGAAATTGATAGAAGCACATGAAAATGCATATACTGTGTGTGACTTCACTCTGCTTGCATAACCAAGCATTAGGTGTGAGTATGGATCGAATATGACGAAAAGTGACTGGTATATGTCCGATAATACTGAAATTGATGGAAACATATGAAAATGCATATACTGTGTGTGCCGTGACTCTGCTAGCAGAACCAAGCATTATGTGTGAGTATGGATCGAATATGACGAAAAGTGACTGGTATGTGTCTGATAACACTGAAATTGATAAAAACATATGAAAATGCATATACTGTGTGTACCCTCACTCTGCTAGCAGAACCAAGCATTAGGTGTGAGTATGGATCGAATATGACAAAAACTGACTGGTATGTGTCCGATAACACTGAAAATGATCGAAACATATGAAAATGCATGTACTGTGTGTGCCTTCACTCTGCTACTATAACAGACTGTTTTGCACGAGTCTGCATCGATTCTGATGAAAAGTGACTATTTTGTGTCCATTAACACTGAAATTGATAGAAACACATGAAAATGCATATACTGTGTGTGCCGTGACTCTGCTAGCAGAACCAAGCATTAGGTGTGAGTACAGATTGAAAATGACGAAAAGTGACTGGTATGTGTCCGATAACACTGAAATTGAAAGAAACATATGAAAATGCATGTACTGTGTGTGCCGTAACTCTGCTATTACAATAGAGCATTTTTCACAAGTCTGCATCGAATATGACGAAAAGTGACTGGTATATCTCTGATAACACTGAAATTGATGGAAACATATGAAAATGCATATACTGTGTGTGCCGTGACTCTGCTAGCAGAACCAAGCATTAGGTGTGAGTATGGATCGAATATGACGAAAAGTGACTGGTATGTGTCCGATAACACTGAAATTGATAAAAACATATGAAAATGCATATACTGTGTGTACCCTCACTCTGCTACTACAACAGAGCGTTTTGCACGAGTCTGTATCGATTCTGATGAAAAGTGACTATTTTGTGTCCGATAACACTAAAATTGATAGAAACACATGAAAATGCATATACTGTGTGCGC
This sequence comes from Thunnus thynnus, assembly GCF_963924715.1. NCBI lineage: Eukaryota > Metazoa > Chordata > Actinopteri > Scombriformes > Scombridae > Thunnus > Thunnus thynnus. The sequence goes on from NC_089537.1 coordinate 27,740,987, forward strand.
CGTGACTTTTTTTCTGCAACATAGCGTTTTGGAAGAGTCTGCATCAATTCCGATGAAAAGTGACTATTTTGTGTCCGAAAACACTAAAATTGATAGAAACACATGAAAATGCATATACGGTGCGTGCCTTCACTCTGCTAACAGAACCAAGCATTAGGAGTGAGTCTGGATCGAATATTATGAAAAGTGACTAGTTTCTGTCTGATAACACTGAAATTGATAGAAACATATGAAAATGCATATACTGTGTGTACCTTCACTCTGCTACAACAACAGAGCGTTTTGGACGATTCTGCATTGATTCTGATGAAAAGTGACTATTTTGTGTCCGATAACACTAAAATTGATAGAAACACATGAAAATGCATATACTGTGTGCGCCGAGACTTTTTTTCTGCAACAGAGCGTTTTGGACGAGTCTGCATCAATTCCGATGAAAGGTGACTATTTTGTGTCCGATAACACTGAAATTGAAAGAAACATATGAAAATGCATGTACTGTGTGTGCCGTAACTCTGCTACTAAAACAGAGCATTTTGCACGAGTCTGCATCGATTCTGATGAAAAGTGACTAATTTGAGCCCAATAACACTGAAATTGATAGAAGCACATGAAAATGCATATACTGTGTGTGACTTCACTCTGCTTGCATAACCAAGCATTAGGTGTGAGTATGGATCGAATATGACGAAAAGTGACTGGTATATGTCCGATAATACTGAAATTGATGGAAACATATGAAAATGCATATACTGTGTGTGCCGTGACTCTGCTAGCAGAACCAAGCATTATGTGTGAGTATGGATCGAATATGACGAAAAGTGACTGGTATGTGTCTGATAACACTGAAATTGATAAAAACATATGAAAATGCATATACTGTGTGTACCCTCACTCTGCTAGCAGAACCAAGCATTAGGTGTGAGTATGGATCGAATATGACAAAAACTGACTGGTATGTGTCCGATAACACTGAAAATGATCGAAACATATGAAAATGCATGTACTGTGTGTGCCTTCACTCTGCTACTATAACAGACTGTTTTGCACGAGTCTGCATCGATTCTGATGAAAAGTGACTATTTTGTGTCCATTAACACTGAAATTGATAGAAACACATGAAAATGCATATACTGTGTGTGCCGTGACTCTACTAGCAGAACCAAGCATTAGGTGTGAGTACAGATTGAAAATGACGAAAAGTGACTGGTATGTGTCCGATAACACTGAAATTGAAAGAAACATATGAAAATGCATGTACTGTGTGTGCCGTAACTCTGCTATTACAATAGAGCATTTTTCACAAGTCTGCATCGAATATGACGAAAAGTGACTGGTATATCTCTGATAACACTGAAATTGATGGAAACATATGAAAATGCATATACTGTGTGTGCCGTGACTCTGCTAGCAGAACCAAGCATTAGGTGTGAGTATGGATCGAATATGACGAAAAGTGACTGGTATGTGTCCGATAACACTGAAATTGATAAAAACATATGAAAATGCATATACTGTGTGTACCCTCACTCTGCTACTACAACAGAGCGTTTTGCACGAGTCTGTATCGATTCTGATGAAAAGTGACTATTTTGTGTCCGATAACACTAAAATTGATAGAAACACATGAAAATGCATATACTGTGTGCGCCGTGACTTTTTTTCTGCAACATAGCGTTTTGGAAGAGTCTGCATCAATTCCGATGAAAAGTGACTATTTTGTGTCCGAAAACACTAAAATTGATAGAAACACATGAAAATGCATATACGGTGCGTGCCTTCACTCTGCTAACAGAACCAAGCATTAGGAGTGAGTCTGGATCGAATATTATGAAAAGTGACTAGTTTCTGTCTGATAACACTGAAATTGATAGAAACATATGAAAATGCATATACTGTGTGTACCTTCACTCTGCTACAACAACAGAGCGTTTTGGACGATTCTGCATTGATTCTGATGAAAAGTGACTATTTTGTGTCCGATAACACTAAAATTGATAGAAACACATGAAAATGCATATACTGTGTGCGCCGAGACTTTTTTTCTGCAACAGAGCGTTTTGGAAGAGTCTGCATCAATTCCGATGAAAAGTGACTATTTTGTGCCCGATAACACTAAAATTGATAGAAACACACGAAAATGCATATACTTTGTGTACCTTCACTCTGCTAGCAGAACCAAGTATTTGGAGTGAGTCTGGATTGAATATGATGAAAAGTGACTAGTTTCTGTCTGATAACACTGAAATTGATTGTAACAAATGAAAATGCGTATATTTTGTGTGCCGTGACTCTGCTACTACAACAGAGCGTTTTGGACGATTCTGCATTGATTCTAATGAAAAGTGACTATTTTGTGTCCGATAACACTAAAATTGATAGAAACACATGAAAATGCATATACTGTGTGCGCCGTGACTTTTTTTCTGCAACAGAGCGTTTTGGAAGAGTCTGCATCAATTCCGATGAAAATTGATTATTTCATGTCCGATAACACTAAAATTGATAGAAACACATGAAAATGGATAAACTGTGTGTACCTTCACTCTGCTAGCAGAACCAAGTATTTGGAGTGAGTCTGGATTGAATATGATGAAAAGTGACTAGTTTCTGTCTGATAACACTGAAATTGATAGAAACAAATGAAAATGCGTATATTTTGTGTGCCGTGACTCTGCTACTTCAACAAGGCGTTTTGGACGAGTCTGCATCGATTCTGATGAAAAACGACTAGTTTGGGCCAAATAACACTGAAATTGACAGAAACACATAAAAATGCATATATTGTGTGTACCTTCACTCTGCTTGCAGAACCAAGCATTAGAAGTGAGTCTGGATCGAATATGATGAAAAGTGACTAGTTTCTGTCTGATAACACTGAAATTGATAGAAACATATGAAAATGCATATACTTTGTATTCCTTGACTCTGCTACTTCAATAGAGCGTTTTGGACGAGTCTGCATCAATTCCGATGAAAGGTGACTATTTTGTGTCCGATAACACTGAAATTGAGAGAAACACATGAAAATGCATAGACGGTGTGTACATTCACTCTGCTAGCAGAACCAAGCATTAGAAGTGAGTCTGGATCGAATATGATGAAAAGTGACTAGTTTCTGTCTGATAACACTGAAATTGATAGAAACATATGAAAATGCATATACTGTGTGTACCTTCACTCTGCTACTACAACAGAGCGTTGTGGACGATTCTGCATTGATTCTGATGAAAAGTGACTATTTTGTGTCCGATAGCACTAAAATTGATAGAAACACATGAAAATGCATATACTGTGTGCGCCGAGACTTTTTTTCTGCAACAGGGCGTTTTGGAAGAGTCTGCATCAATTCCCGTGAAAAGTGACTATTTTGTGTCCGATAACACTAAAATTGATAGAAACACACGAAAATGCATATACTGTGTGTACCTTCACTCTGCTAGCAGAACCAAGTATTTGGAGTGAGTCTGGATTGAATATGATGAAAAGTGACTAGTTTCTGTCTGATAACACTGAAATTGATATAAAAACAAGTGAAAATGCGTATATTTTGTGTGCCGTGACTCTACTACTTCAACAAGGCGTTTTGGACGAGTCTGCATCGATTCTGACGAAAAACGACTAGTTTGGGCCCAATGACAATGAAATTGACAGAAACACATAAAAATGCATATACTGTGTGTACCTTCACTCTGCTAGCAGAACCAAGCATTAGGTGTGAGTCTTGATCGAATATGATGAAAAGTGACTAGTTTGGGCCCAATAACACTGAAATTGACAGAAACACATGAAAATGCATATACTGTGTGCGCCGTGACTCTTCTTCTGCAACAGAGCGTTTTGGGTGAGTCTGCATCAATTCCGATGAAAAGTGACTAGTTCCTGTATGATAACACTGAAAGTGATAGAAACATATGAAAATGCATATACTTTGTGTGCCTTGACTCTGCTACTTCAACAGACCGTTTTGGACGAGTCTGCTTCGATTCTGATGAAAAGTGACTAGTTTATGTCGTATCACACTGAAATTGAAAGAAACACATGAAAATGCATAGACTGTGTGTACCTTCACTCTGCTACTACAAAAGAGCGTTTTAGACGAGTCTAGATCGAATATGATGAAAAGTGACTAGTTTCTGTCTGAAAACACTGAAATTGATAGAAACATATGAAAATGCATATATTGTGTGGATCTTCACTCTCCTAGGAGAACCAAGCATTAGAAGTGAGTCTGGAACGAATATGATGAAAACTGACTAGTTTCTGTCTGATAACACTGAAATTGATAGAAACACATGAAAATGCATATACTGTGTGCGCCGTGACTCTTCTTCTGCAACAGAGCGTTTTGGACGAATCTGCATCAATTCCGATGAAAAGTGACTAGTTCCTGTCTGATAACACTGAAATTGATAGAAACATATGAAAATGTGGATACTTTGTGTGCCGTGACTCTGCTACTTCAACAGACCGTTTTGGACGAGTCTGCATCGATTCTGATGAAAAGTGACTAGTTTATGTCGTATCACACTGAAATTAAGAGAAACACATGAAAATGCATATACTGTGTGTACCTTCACTCTGCTAGCAGAACCAAGCATTAGAAGTGAGTCTGGATCGAATATGATGAAAAGTGACTAGTTTCTCTGTGATAACACTGAAATTGATAGAAACACATGAAAATGCATATACTGTGTGCGCCGTGACTTTTTTTCTGCAACAGAGCGTTTTGGAAGAGTCTGCATCAATTCCGATGAAAAGTGACTATTTTGTGTCCGAAAACACTAAAATTGATAGAAACACATGAAAATGCATATACGGTGCGTGCCTTCACTCTGCTAACAGAACCAAGCATTAGGAGTGAGTCTGGATCGAATATTATGAAAAGTGACTAGTTTCTGTCTGATAACACTGAAATTGATAGAAACATATGAAAATGCATATACTGTGTGTACCTTCACTCTGCTACAACAACAGAGCGTTTTGGACGATTCTGCATTGATTCTGATGAAAAGTGACTATTTTGTGTCCGATAACACTAAAATTGATAGAAACACATGAAAATGCATATACTGTGTGCGCCGAGACTTTTTTTCTGCAACAGAGCGTTTTGGAAGAGTCTGCATCAATTCCGATGAAAAGTGACTATTTTGTGCCCGATAACACTAAAATTGATAGAAACACACGAAAATGCATATACTTTGTGTACCTTCACTCTGCTAGCAGAACCAAGTATTTGGAGTGAGTCTGGATTGAATATGATGAAAAGTGACTAGTTTCTGTCTGATAACACTGAAATTGATTGTAACAAATGAAAATGCGTATATTTTGTGTGCCGTGACTCTGCTACTACAACAGAGCGTTTTGGACGATTCTGCATTGATTCTAATGAAAAGTGACTATTTTGTGTCCGATAACACTAAAATTGATAGAAACACATGAAAATGCATATACTGTGTGCGCCGTGACTTTTTTTCTGCAACAGAGCGTTTTGGAAGAGTCTGCATCAATTCCGATGAAAATTGATTATTTCATGTCCGATAACACTAAAATTGATAGAAACACATGAAAATGGATAAACTGTGTGTACCTTCACTCTGCTAGCAGAACCAAGTATTTGGAGTGAGTCTGGATTGAATATGATGAAAAGTGACTAGTTTCTGTCTGATAACACTGAAATTGATAGAAACAAATGAAAATGCGTATATTTTGTGTGCCGTGACTCTGCTACTTCAACAAGGCGTTTTGGACGAGTCTGCATCGATTCTGATGAAAAACGACTAGTTTGGGCCAAATAACACTGAAATTGACAGAAACACATAAAAATGCATATATTGTGTGTACCTTCACTCTGCTTGCAGAACCAAGCATTAGAAGTGAGTCTGGATCGAATATGATGAAAAGTGACTAGTTTCTGTCTGATAACACTGAAATTGATAGAAACATATGAAAATGCATATACTTTGTATTCCTTGACTCTGCTACTTCAATAGAGCGTTTTGGACGAGTCTGCATCAATTCCGATGAAAGGTGACTATTTTGTGTCCGATAACACTGAAATTGAGAGAAACACATGAAAATGCATAGACGGTGTGTACATTCACTCTGCTAGCAGAACCAAGCATTAGAAGTGAGTCTGGATCGAATATGATGAAAAGTGACTAGTTTCTGTCTGATAACACTGAAATTGATAGAAACATATGAAAATGCATATACTGTGTGTACCTTCACTCTGCTACTACAACAGAGCGTTGTGGACGATTCTGCATTGATTCTGATGAAAAGTGACTATTTTGTGTCCGATAGCACTAAAATTGATAGAAACACATGAAAATGCATATACTGTGTGCGCCGAGACTTTTTTTCTGCAACAGGGCGTTTTGGAAGAGTCTGCATCAATTCCCGTGAAAAGTGACTATTTTGTGTCCGATAACACTAAAATTGATAGAAACACACGAAAATGCATATACTGTGTGTACCTTCACTCTGCTAGCAGAACCAAGTATTTGGAGTGAGTCTGGATTGAATATGATGAAAAGTGACTAGTTTCTGTCTGATAACACTGAAATTGATATAAAAACAAGTGAAAATGCGTATATTTTGTGTGCCGTGACTCTACTACTTCAACAAGGCGTTTTGGACGAGTCTGCATCGATTCTGACGAAAAACGACTAGTTTGGGCCCAATGACAATGAAATTGACAGAAACACATAAAAATGCATATACTGTGTGTACCTTCACTCTGCTAGCAGAACCAAGCATTAGGTGTGAGTCTTGATCGAATATGATGAAAAGTGACTAGTTTGGGCCCAATAACACTGAAATTGACAGAAACACATGAAAATGCATATACTGTGTGCGCCGTGACTCTTCTTCTGCAACAGAGCGTTTTGGGTGAGTCTGCATCAATTCCGATGAAAAGTGACTAGTTCCTGTATGATAACACTGAAAGTGATAGAAACATATGAAAATGCATATACTTTGTGTGCCTTGACTCTGCTACTTCAACAGACCGTTTTGGACGAGTCTGCTTCGATTCTGATGAAAAGTGACTAGTTTATGTCGTATCACACTGAAATTGAAAGAAACACATGAAAATGCATAGACTGTGTGTACCTTCACTCTGCTACTACAAAAGAGCGTTTTAGACGAGTCTAGATCGAATATGATGAAAAGTGACTAGTTTCTGTCTGAAAACACTGAAATTGATAGAAACATATGAAAATGCATATATTGTGTGGATCTTCACTCTCCTAGGAGAACCAAGCATTAGAAGTGAGTCTGGAACGAATATGATGAAAACTGACTAGTTTCTGTCTGATAACACTGAAATTGATAGAAACACATGAAAATGCATATACTGTGTGCGCCGTGACTCTTCTTCTGCAACAGAGCGTTTTGGACGAATCTGCATCAATTCCGATGAAAAGTGACTAGTTCCTGTCTGATAACACTGAAATTGATAGAAACATATGAAAATGTGGATACTTTGTGTGCCGTGACTCTGCTACTTCAACAGACCGTTTTGGACGAGTCTGCATCGATTCTGATGAAAAGTGACTAGTTTATGTCGTATCACACTGAAATTAAGAGAAACACATGAAAATGCATATACTGTGTGTACCTTCACTCTGCTAGCAGAACCAAGCATTAGAAGTGAGTCTGGATCGAATATGATGAAAAGTGACTAGTTTCTCTGTGATAACACTGAAATTGATAGAAACATATGAAAATGCATATACTTTGAGTGCCGTGACTCTGCTACTTCAACAGAGCGTTTTGGACGAGTCTGCATCGATTCTGATGAAAAACGACTAGTTTGTGTCGTATAACACTGAAAGTGATAGAAACACATGAAAATGCATATACTGTGTGAGACTTCACTCTGCTACTATAACAGAGCGCTTTGGAGGAGTCTCCATCGATTCTGATGAAAAGTGACTAGTTTCTATCTGATAACACTGAAATTGACAGAAACACATGAAAATGCATAGACTGTGTGTATCTTCACTCTGCTAGCAGAACCAAGCATTAGAAGTGAGTCTGGATCGAATGTGATGAAAAGTGACTAGTTTCTGTCTGATAACACTGAAATTGATAGAAACACATGAAAATGCATATACTTTGTGTTCCTTGACTCTGTTACTTCAATAGAGCGTTTTGGACGAGTCTGCATCAATTCCGATGAAAGGTGACTATTTTGTGTCCGATAACACTGAAATTGACAGAAACACATGAAAATGCATAGACTGTGTGTACCTTCACTCTGCTAGCAGAACCAAGCATTAGAAGTGAGTCTGGATCGAATATGATGAAAAGTGACTAGTTTCTGTCTGATAACACTGAAATTGATAGAAACATATGAAAATGCATATACTTTGAGTGCCGTGACCTTGCTTCTTCAACAGAGCGTTTTGGACGGGTCTGCATTGATTCTGATGAAAAGTGACTAGTTTATGTCGTATCACACTGAAATTGATAGAAACACATGAAAATGCATAGACTGTGTGTACCTTCACTCTGCTAGCAGAACCAAGCATTAGGATTGAGTCTGGATCGAATATGACGAAAAGTGACTAGTTTCTGTCTGAAAACACTGAAATTGAGAGAGACACATGGAAATGCATATACTGTGTGCGCCGTGACTCTTCTTCTGCAACAGAGCGTTTTGGACGAGTCTGCATCAATTCCGATGAAAAGTGACTATTTTGTGTCGTACAACACTGAAATTGATAGAAACACATGAAAATGCCTATGCATTGTGTGTACCTTCACTCTGCTAGCAGAACCAAGCATTAGAAGTGAGTCTGGATCGAATATGATGAAAAGTGACTAGTTTCTGTCTGATAACACTGAAATTGATAGAAACACATGAAAATGCGTAGATTTTGTGTACCTTCACTCTACTAGCAGAACCAAGCATTAAAAGTGAGTCTGGATCGAATATGATGAAAAGTGAGTAGTTTATGTCTGATAACACTGAAATTGATAGAAACACATGAAAATGGATATACTGTGTGTACCTTCACTCTGCTAGCAGAACCAAGCATTAGAAGTGAGTCTGGATCGAATATGATGAAAAGTGACTAGTTTCTGTCTGATAACACTGAAATTGATAGAAACACATGAAAATGCATAGATTTTGTGTACCTTCACTCTGCTAGCAGAACCAAGCATTAGAAGTGAGTCTGGATCGAATATGATGAAAAGTGACTAGTTTCTGTCTGATAACACTGAAATTGATAGAAACATATGAAAATGCATATACTTTGTGTGCCGTGAATTTGCTACTTCAACAGAGCGTTTTGGACGAGTCTGCATCAATTCCGATGAAAGGTGACTATTTTGTGTCCGATAACACTAAAATTGAGAGAAACACATGAAAAGGCATAGACTGTGTGTACCTTCACTCTGCTAGCAGAACCAAGCATTAGGTGTGAGTCTGGATCGAATATGATGAAAAGTGACTAGTTTCTGTCTGATAACACTGAAATTGATAGAAACATATGAAAATGCATATACTGTGTGTACCTTCACTCTGCTAGCAGAACCAAGTATTTGGAGTGAGTCTGGATCGAATATGATGAAAAGTGACTAGTTTCTGTCTGATAACACTGAAATTGATAGAAACAAATGAAAATGCGTATATTTTGTGTGCCGTGACTCTCCTACTTCAACAAGGCGTTTTGGACGAGTCTGCATCGATTCTGATGAAAAACGACTAGTTTGGGCCCAATAACACTGAAATTGACAGAAACACATAAAAATGCATATACTGTGTGTACCTTCACTCTGCTAGCAGAACCAAGCATTAGAAGTGAGTCTGGATCGAATATGATGAAAAGTGACTAGTTTCTGTCTGATAACACTGAAATTGACAGAAACACATGAAAATGCATATACTGTGTGCGCCGTGACTCTTCTTCTGCAACAGAGCGTTTTGGACGAGTCTGCATCAATTCCGATGAAAAGTGACTATTTTGTGTCGTACAACACTGAAATTGATAGAAACACATGAAAATGCCTATGCATTGTGTGTACCTTCACTCTGCTAGCAGAACCAAGCATCACGATGGAGTCTGGATCGAATATGACGAAAAGTGACTAGTTTCTGTCTGATAACACTGAAATTTAGAGAAAAATATGAAAATGCATATACTTTGTGTTCCGTGACTCTGCTACTTCAGTAGAGCGTTTTGGACGAGTCTGCATCAATTCCGATGAAAAGTGACTATTTTGTGTCCGATAACACTGAAGTTCATAGAAACACATGAAAATGCATATACTGTGTGTACCTTCACTCTGCTACTACAACAGAGCGTTTTGGACGAGTCTGTATCGATTCTGATGAAAAGTGACTAGTTTGTGTCCGATAACACTGAAGTTGATAGAAACACATGAAAATGCATATACTGTGTGGACCTTCACTCTGCTAGCAGAACCAAGCATTAGGTCTGAGTCTGGATCGAATATGATGAAAAGTGACTAGTTTCTGTCTGATAACACTGAAATTGATAGAAACACATGAAAATGCATAGATTTTGTGTACCTTCACTCTGCTAGCAGAACCAAGCATTAGAAGTGAGTCTGGATCGAATATGATGAAAAGTGACTAGTTTCTGTCTGATAACACTAAAATTGATAGAAACACATGAAAATGCATATACTGTGTGCGCCGTGACTTTTTTTCTGCAACAGAGCGTTTTGGAAGAGTCTGCATCAATTCCGATGAAAAGTGACTATTTTGTGTCCGAAAACACTAAAATTGATAGAAACACATGAAAATGCATATACGGTGCGTGCCTTCACTCTGCTAACAGAACCAAGCATTTGGAGTGAGTCTGGATCGAATATGATGAAAAGTGACTAGTTTCTGTCTGATAACACTGAAATTGATAGAAACATATGAAAATGCATATACTTTGTGTTCCGTGACTCTGCTACTTCAGTAGAGCGTTTTGGACGAGTCTGCATCAATTCCGATGAAAGGTGACTATTTTGTGTCCGATAACACTGAAGTTCATAGAAACACATGAAAATGCATATACTGTGTGTACCTTCACTCTGCTACTACAACAGAGCGTTTTGGACGAGTCTCCATCGATTCTGATGAAAAGTGACTAGTTTCTGTCTGATAACACTAAAATTGATAGAAACACATGAAAATGCACATACTGTGTGCGCCGTGACTCGTCTTCTGCAACAGAGCGTTTTGGAAGAGTCTGCATCAATTCCGATGAAAAGTGACTAGTTCCTGTCTGATAACACTGAAATTGAGAGAAACACATGAAAATGCATATACTGTGTGGACCTTCACTCTGCTTGCAGAACCAAGCATTAGAAGTGAGTCTGGATCGAATATGATGAAAAGTGACTAGTTTCTGTCTGATAACACTGAAATTGATAGAAACATATGAAAATGCATATACTTTGTGTGCCGTGACTTTGCTACTTCAACAGAGCGTTATGGAGGAGTCTGCATCGATTCTGATGAAAAGTGACTAGTTTGTGTCGTACAACACTGAAATTGATAGAAACACATGAAAATGCATAGATTTTGTGTACCTTCACTCTGCTAGCAGAACCAAGCATTAAAAGTGAGTCTGGATCGAATATGATGAAAAGTGACTAGTTTCTGTCTGATAACACTGAAATTGATAGAAACACATGAAAATGCATATACTGTGTGCGCCGTGACTCTTCTTCTGCAACAGAGCGTTTTGGACGAGTCTTCATCGATTCTGATGAAAAGTGACTAGTTTATGTCGTATCACACTGAAATTGAAAGAAACACATGAAAATGCATAGACTGCGTGTACCTTCACTCTGCTACTACAACAGAGCGTTTTGGACGAGTCTGGATCGAATATGATCAACAGTGACTAGTTTCTGTCTGATAACACTGAAATTGATAGAAACATATGAAAATGCATATACTTTGTGTTCCGTGACCTTGCTACTTCAATAGAGCGTTTTGGACGAGTCTGCATCAATTCCGATGAAAAGTGACTATTTTGTGTCCGATAACACTGACATTGAGAGAAACACATGAAAATGCATATACTGTGTGGACCTTCACTCTGCTAGCAGAACCAAGCATTAGAAGTGAGTCTCCATCGATTCTGATGAAAAGTGACTAGTTTCTGTCTGATAACACTAAAATTGAAAGAAACACATGAAAATGCATAGACTGCGTGTACCTTCACTCTGCTACTACAACAGAGCGTTTTGGACGAGTCTGGATCGAATATGATCAAAAGTGACTAGTTTCTGTCTGATAACACTGAAATTGATAGAAACATATGAAAATGCATATACTTTGTGTTCCGTGACCTTGCTACTTCAATAGAGCGTTTTGGACGAGTCTGCATCAATTCCGATGAAAAGTGACTATTTTGTGTCCGATAACACTGACATTGAGAGAAACACATGAAAATGCATATACTGTGTGGACCTTCACTCTGCTAGCAGAACCAAGCATTAGAAGTGAGTCTGGATCGAATATGATGAAAAGTGACTAGTTTCTGTCTGATAACACTGAAATTGAAAGAAACACATGAAAATGCATATACTTTGTGCGCCGTGACTCTTTTTCTGCAACAGAGCGTTTTGGAAGAGTATGCATCAATTCCGATGAAACGTGACTATTTTGTGTCGTATAACACTGAAATTGATAGAAACACATGAAAATGCATATACTGTGTGTACCTTCACTCTGCTACTACAACAGAGCGTTTTGGACGAGTCTGCATCGATTCTGAAGAAAAGTGACTAGTTTGTGTCCGATAACACTGAAATTGATAGAAACACATGAAAATGCATATACTGTGTGCGCCGTGACTTTTTTTCTGCAACAGAGCGTTTTGGAAGAGTCTGCATCAATTCCGATGAAAAGTGACTATTTTGTGTCCGATAACACTAAAATTGATAGAAACACATGAAAATGGATATACTGTGTGTACCTTCACTCTGCTAGCAGAACCAAGTATTTGGAGTGAGTCTGGATCGAATATGATGAAAAGTGACTAGTTTCTGTCTGATAACACTGAAATTGATAGAAACAAATGAAAATGCGTATATTTTGTGTGCCGTGACTCTCCTACTTCAACAAGGCGTTTTGGACGAGTCTGCATCGATTCTGATGAAAAACGACTAGTTTGGGCCCAATAACACTGAAATTGACAGAAACACATAAACATGCATATACTGTGTGTACCTTCACTCTGCTATCAGAACCTAGCATTAGAAGTGAGTCTGGATCGAATATGATGAAAAGTGACTAGTTTCTGTCTGATAACACTGAAATTGATAGAAACATATGAAAATGCATGTACTGTGTGTACCTTCACTCTGCTACTACAACAGAGCGTTTTGGACTAGTCTGCATCGATTCCGATGAAAAACGACTAGTTTGGGCCCAATAACACAGAAATTGATAGAAACATATGAAAATGCATATACTTTGTGTTCCGTGACTCTGCTACTTCAGTAGAGCGTTTTGGACGAGTCTGCATCAATTCCGATGAAAAGTGACTATTTTGTGTCCGATAACACTGAAATTGAGAGAAACACATGAAAATGCATATACTGTGTGCGCCGTGACTTTTTTTCTGCAACAGAGCGTTTTGGAAGAGTCTGCATCAATTCCGATGAAAAGTGACTATTTTGTGTCCGATAACACTAAAATTGATAGAAACACATGAAAATGCATATACTGTGTGTACCTTCACTCTGCTAGCAGAAGCAAGTATTTGGAGTGAGTCTGGATCGAATATGATGAAAAGTGACTAGTTTCTGTCTGATAACACTGAAATTGATAGAAACATATGAAAATGCATATACTTTGTGTTCCGTGACTCTGCTACTTCAGTAGAGCGTTTTGGACGAGTCTGTATCAATTCCGATGAAACGTGACTATTTTGCGTCGTATAACACTGAAATTGATAGAAACACATGAAAATGCATATACTGTGTGTACCTTCACTCTGCTAGCAGAACCAAGCATTAGGTGTGAGTCTGGATCGAATATGATGAAAAGTGACTAGTTTCTGTCTGATAACACTGAAATTGATAGAAACATATAAAAATGCATGTACTGTGTGTACCTTCACTCTGCTACTACAACAGAGCGTTTTGGACGATTCTCCATCGATTCTGATGAAAAGTGACTAGTTTCTGTCTGATAACACAGAAATTGATAGAAACATATGAAAATGCATATACTTTGTGTTCCGTGACTCTGCTACTTCAGTAGAGCGTTTTGGACGAGTCTACATCAATTCCGATGAAAGGTGACTATTTTGTGTCGTATAACACAGAAATTGATAGTAACATATGAAAATGCATATACTTTGTGTTCCGTGACTCTGCTACTTCAGTAGAGCGTTTTGGACGAGTCTGCATCAATTCCGATGAAACGTGACTATTTTGTGTCGTATAGCACTGAAATTGATAGAAACACATGAAAATGCATATACTGTGTGTACCTTCACTCTGCTACTACAACAGAGCGTTTTGGACGAGTCTGCATCGATTCTGATGAAAAGTGACTAGTTTTTTTTCGTACAACACTGAAATTGATAGAAACACATGAAAATGCATAGATTTTGTGTACCTTCACTCTGCTAGCAGAAGCAAGCATTAGGTGTGAGTCTTGATCGAATATGATGAAAAGTGACTAGTTTGGGCCCACTAACACTGAAGTTGATAGAAACACATGAAAATGCATATACTGTGTGTGCCTTCACTCTGCTAGCAGAACCAAGCATTAGCTGTGAGTCTGGATCGAATATGATGAAAAGTGACTAGTTTCTGTCTGATAACATTGAAATTGATAGAAACATATGAAAATGCATATACTTTGTGTTCCGTGACTGTGCTACTTCAATAGAGTGTTTTGGACGAGTCTGCATCAATTCCAATGAAAGGTGACTATTTTGTGTCCGATAACACTGAAATTGAGAGAAACACATGAAAATGCATATACTGTGTGTACCTTCACTCTGCTAGCAGAAGCAAGTATTTGGAGTGAGTCTGGATCGAATATGATGAAAAGTGACTAGTTTCTGTCTGATAACACTGAAATTGATAGAAACATATGAAAATGCATGTACTGTGTGTACCTTCACTCTGCTACTACAAGAGAGCATTTTGGACTAGTTTGCATCGATTCTGATGAAAAACGACTAGTTTGGGCCCAATACCACAGAAATTGATAGAAACATATGAAAATGCATATACTGTGTGCGCCGTGACTCGTCTTCTGCAACAGAGCGTTTTGGAAGAGTCTGCATCAATTCCGATGAAAAGTGACTAGTTCCTGTCTGATAACACTGAAATTGATAGAAACATATGAAAATGCATAGACTGTGTGTACCTTCACTCTTCTACTACAACAGAGCGTTTTGGACGATTCTGCTTTGATTCTGATGAAAAGTGACTAGTTTGTGTCCTACAACACTGAAATTGATAAAAACACATGAAAATGCATATACTGTGTGGACCTTCACTCTGCTAGCAGAACCAAGCATTAGGTGTGAGTCTGGATCGAATATGATAAAAAGTGACTAGTTTCTGTCTGATAACACTGAAATTGAGAGAAACATATGAAAATGCATATACTGTGTGTACCTTCACTCTGCTACTACAACAGAGCGTTTTGGACGAGTCTGCATCGATTCTGATGAAAAGTGACTAGTTTTTTTTCGTACAACACTGAAATTGATAGAAACACATGAAAATGCATATTCTCTGTGTGTCTTCACTCTGCTAGCAGAACCAAGCATTAGGTGTGAGTCTTGATCGAATATGATGAAAAGTGACTAGTTTGGGCCCAATAACACTGAAATTGACAGAAACACATGAAAATGCATATTTTGTGTGCGCCGTGACTCTTCTTCTGCAACAGAGCGTATTGGACGAGTCTGCATCAATTCCGATGAAAAGTGACTATTTTGTCTCTGATAACACTGAAATTGATAGAAACACATGAAAATGCATAGATTTTGTGTACCTTCACTCTGCTAGCAGAACCAAGCATTAGAAGTGAGTCTGGATTAAATATGATGAAAAGTGACTAGTTTGTGTCGTACAACACTGAAGTTGATAGAAACACATGAAAATGCATATACTGTGTGTACCTTCACTCTGCTACTACAACAGAGCGTTTTGGACGATTCTGTATTGATTCTGATGAAAAGTGACTAGTTTGTGTCCGATAACACTAAAATTGATAGAAACACATGAAAATGCACATACTGTGTGCGCCGTGACTCGTCTTCTGCAACAGAGCGTTTTGGAAGAGTCTGCATCGATTCTGATGAAAAGTGACTAGTTTGTGTCGTACAACACTGAAATTGATAGAAACACATGAAAATGCATAGATTTTGTGTACCTTCACTCTGCTAGCAGAACCAAGCATTAAAAGTGAGTCTGGATCGAATATGATGAAAAGTGACTAGTTTCTGTCTGATAACACTGAAATTGATAAAAACACATGAAAATGCATATACTGTGTGCGCCGTGACTCTTCTTCTGCAACAGAGCGTTTTGGACGAGTCTTCATCGATTCTGATGAAAAGTGACTAGTTTATGTCGTATCACACTGAAATTGAAAGAAACACATGAAAATGCATAGACTGCGTGTACCTTCACTCTGCTACTACAACAGAGCGTTTTGGACGAGTCTGGATCGAATATGATCAAAAGTGACTAGTTTCTGTCTGATAACACTGAAATAGATAGAAACATATGAAAATGCATATACTTTGTGTTCCGTGACACTGCTACTTCAATAGAGCGTTTTGGACGAGTCTACATCAATTCCGATGAAAGGTGACTATTTTGTGTCCGATAACACTGAAATTGAGAGAAACACATGAAAATGCATAGACTGTGTGGACCTTCACTCTGCTTGCAGAACCAAGCATTAGAAGTGAGTCTGGATCGAATATGATGAAAAGTGACTAGTTTCTGTCTGATAACACTGAAATTGATAGAAACACATGAAAATGCATATACTTTGTGCGCCGTGACTCTTTTTCTGCAACAGAGCGTTTTGGAAGAGTATGCATCAATTCCGATGAAACGTGACTATTTTGTGTCGTATAACACTGAAATTGATAGAAACACATGAAAATGCATATACTGTGTGTACCTTCACTCTGCTACTACAACAGAGCGTTTTGGACGAGTCTGCATCGATTCTGAAGAAAAGTGACTAGTTTGTGTCCGATAACACTGAAATTGATAGAAACACATGAAAATGCATATACTGTGTGCGCCGTGACTCTTCTTCTGCAACAGAGCGTTTTGGACGAGTCTGCATCAATTCCGATGAAAAGTGACTATTTTGTGTCCGATAAAACTGAAATTGATAGAAACATATGAAAATGCATATACTTTGTGTTCCGTGACCTTGCTACTTCAATAGAGCGTTTTGGACGAGTCTGCATCAATTCCGATGAAAAGTGACTATTTTGTGTCCGATAACACTGACATTGAGAGAAACACATGAAAATGCATAGACTGTGTGGACCTTCACTCTGCTTGCAGAACCAAGCATTAGAAGTGAGTCTGGATCGAATATGATGAAAAGTGACTAGTTTCTGTCTGATAACACTGAAATTGATAGAAACACATGAAAATGCATATACTTTGTGCGCCGTGACTCTTTTTCTGCAACAGAGCGTTTTGGAAGAGTATGCATCAATTCCGATGAAACGTGACTATTTTGTGTCGTATAACACTGAAATTGATAGAAACACATGAAAATGCATATACTGTGTGTACCTTCACTCTGCTACTACAACAGAGCGTTTTGGACGAGTCTGCATCGATTCTGAAGAAAAGTGACTAGTTTGTGTCCGATAACACTGAAATTGATAGAAACACATGAAAATGCATATACTGTGTGCGCCGTGACTCTTCTTCTGCAACAGAGCGTTTTGGACGAGTCTGCATCAATTCCGATGAAAAGTGACTATTTTGTGTCCGATAACACTGAAATTGATAGAAACATATGAAAATGCATATACTTTGTGTTCCGTGACTCTGCTACTTCAGTAGAGCGTTTTGGACGAGTCTGCATCAATTCCGATGAAACGTGACTATTTTGTGTCGTATAGCACTGAAATTGATAGAAACACATGAAAATGCATATACTGTGTGTACCTTCACTCTGCTACTACAACAGAGCGTTTTGGACGAGTCTGCATCGATTCTGATGAAAAGTGACTAGTTTTTTTTCGTACAACACTGAAATTGATAGAAACACATGAAAATGCATAGATTTTGTGTACCTTCACTCTGCTAGCAGAAGCAAGCATTAGGTGTGAGTCTTGATCGAATATGATGAAAAGTGACTAGTTTGGGCCCACTAACACTGAAGTTGATAGAAACACATGAAAATGCATATACTGTGTGTGCCTTCACTCTGCTAGCAGAACCAAGCATTAGCTGTGAGTCTGGATCGAATATGATGAAAAGTGACTAGTTTCTGTCTGATAACATTGAAATTGATAGAAACATATGAAAATGCATATACTTTGTGTTCCGTGACTCTGCTACTTCAATAGAGTGTTTTGGACGAGTCTGCATCAATTCCAATGAAAGGTGACTATTTTGTGTCCGATAACACTGAAATTGAGAGAAACACATGAAAATGCATAGACTGTGTGGACCTTCACTCTGCTTGCAGAACCAAGCATTAGAAGTGAGTCTGGATCGAATAGGATGAAAAGTGACTAGTTTGTGTCGTACAACACTGAAATTGATAGAAACACATGAAAATGCATATACTGTGTGTACCTTCACTCTGCTACTACAACAGAGCGTTTTGGACGAGTCTCCATCGATTCTGATGAAAAGTGACTAGTTTCTGTCTGATAACACTGAAATTGATAGAAACATATCAAAATGCATAAACTGTGTGGACCTTCACTCTGCTACTGCAACAGAGCGTTTTGGAAGAGTCTGCATCAATTCCGATGAAAAGTGACTATTTTGTGTCCGATAACACTAAAATTGATAGAAACACATGAAAATGCATATACTGTGTGTACCTTCACTCTGCTAGCAGAAGCAAGTATTTGGAGTGAGTCTGGATCGAATATGATGAAAAGTGACTAGTTTCTGTCTGATAACACTGAAATTGATAGAAACATATGAAAATGCATGTACTGTGTGTACCTTCACTCTGCTACTACAACAGAGCATTTTGGACTAGTTTGCATCGATTCTGATGAAAAACGACTAGTTTGGGCCCAATACCACAGAAATTGATAGAAACATATGAAAATGCATATACTGTGTGCGCCGTGACTCGTCTTCTGCAACAGAGCGTTTTGGAAGAGTCTGCATCAATTCCGATGAAAAGTGACTAGTTCCTGTCTGATAACACTGAAATTGATAGAAACATATGAAAATGCATAGACTGTGTGTACCTTCACTCTTCTACTACAACAGAGCGTTTTGGACGATTCTGCTTTGATTCTGATGAAAAGTGACTAGTTTGTGTCCTACAACACTGAAATTGATAAAAACACATGAAAATGCATATACTGTGTGGACCTTCACTCTGCTAGCAGAACCAAGCATTAGGTGTGAGTCTGGATCGAATATGATAAAAAGTGACTAGTTTCTGTCTGATAACACTGAAATTGAGAGAAACATATGAAAATGCATATACTGTGTGTACCTTCACTCTGCTACTACAACAGAGCGTTTTGGACGAGTCTGCATCGATTCTGATGAAAAGTGACTAGTTTTTTTTTCGTACAACACTGAAATTGATAGAAACACATGAAAATGCATATTCTCTGTGTCTTCACTCTGCTAGCAGAACCAAGCATTAGGTGTGTGAGTTTTGATCGAATATGATGAAAAGTGACTAGTTTGGGCCCAATAACACTGAAATTGACAGAAACACA
The DNA here is from genome assembly GCF_963924715.1 of Thunnus thynnus. Classification (NCBI taxonomy): domain Eukaryota; kingdom Metazoa; phylum Chordata; class Actinopteri; order Scombriformes; family Scombridae; genus Thunnus; species Thunnus thynnus. The sequence goes on from NC_089537.1 coordinate 27,760,915, forward strand.
TGAAAATGCATATTTTGTGTGCGCCGTGACTCTTCCTCTGCAACAGAGCGTATTGGACGAGTCTGCATCAATTCCGATGAAAAGTGACTATTTTGTCTCTGATAACACTGAAATTGATAGAAACACATGAAAATGCATAGATTTTGTGTACCTTCACTCTGCTAGCAGAACCAAGCATTAGAAGTGAGTCTGGATCGAATATGATGAAAAATGACTAGTTTGTGTCGTACAACACTGAAGTTGATAGAAACACATGAAAATGCATATACTGTGTGTACCTTCACTCTGCTACTACAACAGAGCGTTTTGGACGATTCTGCATTGATTCTGATGAAAAGTGACTAGTTTGTGTCCGATAACACTAAAATTGATAGAAACACATGAAAATGCACATACTGTGTGCGCCGTGACTCGTCTTCTGCAACAGAGCGTTTTGGAAGAGTCTGCATCAATTCCGATGAAAAGTGACTAGTTCCTGTCTGATAACACTGAAATTGAGAGAAACACATGAAAATGCATAGACTGTGTGTGCCGTGACTTTGCTACTTCAACAGAGCGTTATGGACGAGTCTGCATCAATTCCGATGAAAAGTGACTATTTTGTCTCTGATAACACTGAAATTGATAGAAACACATGAAAATGCATAGATTTTGTGTACCTTCACTCTGCTAGCAGAACCAAGCATTAAAAGTGAGTCTGGATCGAATATGATGAAAAGTGACTAGTTTCTGTCTGATAACACTGAAATTGATAAAAACACATGAAAATGCATATACTGTGTGCGCCGTGACTCTTCTTCTGCAACAGAGCGTTTTGGACGAGTCTTCATCGATTCTGATGAAAAGTGACTAGTTTATGTCGTATCACACTGAAATTGAAAGAAACACATGAAAATGCATAGACTGCGTGTACCTTCACTCTGCTACTACAACAGAGCGTTTTGGACGAGTCTGGATCGAATATGATCAAAAGTGACTAGTTTCTGTCTGATAACACTGAAATTGATAGAAACATATGAAAATGCATATACTTTGTGTTCCGTGACACCGCTACTTCAATAGAGCGTTTTGGACGAGTCTACATCAATTCCGATGAAAGGTGACTATTTTGTGTCCGATAACACTGAAATTTAGAGAAACACATGAAAATGCATAGACTGTGTGGACCTTCACTCTGCTTGCAGAACCAAGCATTAGAAGTGAGTCTGGATCGAATATGATGAAAAGTGACTAGTTTCTGTCTGATAACACTGAAATTGATAGAAACACATGAAAATGCATATACTTTGTGCGCCGTGACTCTTTTTCTGCAACAGAGCGTTTTGGAAGAGTATGCATCAATTCCGATGAAACATGACTATTTTGTGTCGTATAACACTGAAATTGATAGAAACACATGAAAATGCATATACTGTGTGTACCTTCACTCTGCTACTACAACAGAGCGTTTTGGACGAGTCTGCATCGATTCTGAAGAAAAGTGACTAGTTTGTGTCCGATAACACTGAAATTGATAGAAACACATGAAAATGCATATACTGTGTGCGCCGTGACTCTTCTTCTGCAACAGAGCGTTTTGGACGAATCTGCATCAATTCCGATGAAAAGTGACTATTTTGTGTCCGATAAAACTGAAATTGATAGAAACATATGAAAATGCATATACTTTGTGTTCCGTGACCTTGCTACTTCAATAGAGCGTTTTGGACGAGTCTGCATCAATTCCGATGAAAAGTGACTATTTTGTGTCCGATAACACTGACATTGAGAGAAACACATGAAAATGCATAGACTGTGTGGACCTTCACTCTGCTTGCAGAACCAAGCATTAGAAGTGAGTCTGGATCGAATATGATGAAAAGTGACTAGTTTCTGTCTGATAACACTGAAATTGAAAGAAACACATGAAAATGCATATACTTTGTGCGCCGTGACTCTTTTTCTGCAACAGAGCGTTTTGGAATAGTATGCATCAATTCCGATGAAACGTGACTATTTTGTGTCGTATAACACTGAAATTGATAGAAACACATGAAAATGCATATACTGTGTGTACCTTCACTCTGCTAGCAGAACCAAGTATTTGGAGTGAGTCTGGATCGAATATGATGAAAAGTGACTAGTTTCTGTCTGATAACACTGAAATTGATAGAAACAAATGAAAATGCGTATATTTTGTGTGCCGTGACTCTCCTATTTCAACAAGGCGTTTTGGACGAGTCTGCATCGATTCTGATGAAAAACGACTAGTTTGGGCCCAATAACACTGAAATTGACAGAAACACATAAAAATGCATATACTGTGTGTACCTTCACTCTGCTATCAGAACCTAGTATTAGAAGTGAGTCTGGATCGAATATGATGAAAAGTGACTAGTTTCTGTCTGATAACACTGAAATTGATAGAAACATATGAAAATGCATGTACTGTGTGTACCTTCACTCTGCTACTACAACAGAGCGTTTTGGACTAGTCTGCATCGATTCCGATGAAAAACGACTAGTTTGGGCCCAATAACACAGAAATTGATAGAAACATATGAAAATGCATATACTTTGTGTTCCGTGACTCTGCTACTTCAGTAGAGCGTTTTGGACGAGTCTGCATCAATTCCGATGAAAAGTGACTATTTTGTGTCCGATAACACTGAAATTGAGAGAAACATATGCAAATGCATATACTGTGTGGACCTTCACTCTGCTACTGCAACAGAGCGTTTTGGACGATACTGCATTGATTCTGATGAAAAGTGACTATTTTGTGTCCGATAACGCTAAAATTGATAGAAAAACATGAAAATGCATATACTGTGTGCGCTGTGACTTTTTTTCTGCAACAGAGCGTTTTGGAAGAGTCTGCATCAATTCCGATGAAAAGTGACTATTTTGTGTCCGATAACACTAAAATTGATAGAAACACATGAAAATGCATATACTGTGTGCGCCGTGACTTTTTTTCTGCAACAGAGCGTTTTGGAAGAGTCTGCATCAATTCCGATGAAAAGTGACTATTTTGTGTCCGATAACACTAAAATTGATAGAAACACATGAAAATGCATATACTGTGTGTACCTTCACTCTGCTAGCAGAAGCAAGTATTTGGAGTGAGTCTGGATCGAATATGATGAAAAGTGACTAGTTTCTGTCTGATAACACTGAAATTGATAGAAACATATGAAAATGCATATACTTTGTGTTCCGTGACTCTGCTACTTCAGTAGAGCGTTTTGGACGAGTCTGTATCAATTCCGATGAAACGTGACTATTTTGCGTCGTATAACACTGAAATTGATAGAAACACATGAAAATGCATATACTGTGTGTACCTTCAGTCTGCTACTACAACAGAGCGTTTTGGACTAGTCTGCATCGATTCTGACGAAAAACGACTAGTTTGGGCCCAATAACACAGAAATTGATAGAAACATATGAAAATGCATATACTTTGTTTTCCGTGACTCTGCTACTTCAGTAGAGCGTTTTGGACGAGTCTGCATCAATTCCGATGAAACGTGACTATTTTGTGTCGTATAACACTGAAATTGATAGAAACACATGAAAATGCATATACTGTGTGGACCTTCACTCTGCTACTACAACAGAGCGTTTTGGACGAGCCTGCATCGATTCTTATTAAAAGTGACTAGTTTGTGTCGTACAACACTGAAATTGATAGAAACACATGAAAATGCATAGACTGTGTGTCTTCACTCTGCTAGCAGAACCAAGCATTAGGTGTGAGTCTGGATCGAATAGGATGAAAAGTGACTAGTTTGTGTCGTACAACACTGAAATTGATAGAAACACATGAAAATGCATATACTGTGTGTACCTTCACTCTGCTACAACAACAGAGCGTTTTGGACGATTCTCCATCGATTCTGATGAAAAGTGACTAGTTTCTGTCTGATAACACAGAAATTGATAGAAACATATGAAAATGCATATACTTTGTGTTCCGTGACTCTGCTACTTCAGTAGAGCGTTTTGGACGAGTCTACATCAATTCCGATGAAAGGTGACTATTTTGTGTCGTATAACACAGAAATTGATAGAAACATATGAAAATGCATATACTTTGTGTTCCGTGACTCTGCTACTTCAGTAGAGCGTTTTGGACGAGTCTGCATCAATTCCGATGAAACGTGATTATTTTGTGTCGTATAACACTGAAATTGATAGAAACACATGAAAATGCATATACTGTGTGTACCTTCACTCTGCTACTACAACAGAGCGTTTTGGACGAGTCTGCATCGATTCTGATGAAAAGTGACAAGTTTTTTTTCGTACAACACTGAAATTGATAGAAACACATGAAAATGCATAGATTTTGTGTACCTTCACTCTGCTAGCAGAAGCAAGCATTAGGTGTGAGTCTTGATCGAATATGATGAAAAGTGACTAGTTTGGGCCCACTAACACTGAAGTTGATAGAAACACATGAAAATGCATATACTGTGTGTGCCTTCACTCTGCTAGCAGAACCAAGCATTAGCTGTGAGTCTGGATCGAATATGATGAAAAGTGACTAGTTTCTGTCTGATAACACTGAAATTGATAGAAACATATGAAAATGCATATACTTTGTGTTCCGTGACTCTGCTACTTCAATAGAGTGTTTTGGACGAGTCTGCATCAATTCCAATGAAAGGTGACTATTTTGTGTCCGATAACACTGAAATTGAGAGAAACACATGAAAATGCATAGACTGTGTGGACCTTCACTCTGCTTGCAGAACCAAGCATTAGAAGTGAGTCTGGATCGAATAGGATGAAAAGTGACTAGTTTGTGTCGTACAACACTGAAATTGATAGAAACACATGAAAATGCATATACTGTGTGTACCTTCACTCTGCTACTACAACAGAGCGTTTTGGACGAGTCTCCATCGATTCTGATGAAAAGTGACTAGTTTCTGTCTGATAACACTGAAATTGATAGAAACATATCAAAATGCATAAACTGTGTGGACCTTCACTCTGCTACTGCAACAGAGCGTTTTGGACGATTCTGCATTGATTCTGATGAAAAGTGACTATTTTGTGTCCGATAACACTAAAATTGAAAGAAACACATGAAAATGCATATACTGTGTGCGCCGTGACTTTTTTTTTTTTTGCCGTGACTTTGCTACTTCAACAGAGCGTTATGGAGGAGTCTGCATCGATTCTGATGAAAAGTGACTAGTTTATGTCGTATCACACTGAAATTGAAAGAAACACATGAAAATGCATAGACTGCGTGTACCTTCACTCTGCTACTACAACAGAGCGTTTTGGACGAGTCTGGATCGAATATGATCAAAAGTGACTAGTTTCTGTCTGATAACACTGAAATTGATAGAAACATATGAAAATGCATATACTTTGTGTTCCGTGACACTGCTACTTCAATAGAGCGTTTTGGACGAGTCTACATCAATTCCGATGAAAGGTGACTATTTTGTGTCCGATAACACTGAAATTGAGAGAAACACATGAAAATGCATAGACTGTGTGTACCTTCACTCTGCTACTACAACAGAGCGTTTTGGACGAGTCTGCATCGATTCTGAAGAAAAGTGACTAGTTTGTGTCCGATAACACTGAAATTGATAGAAACACATGAAAATGCATATACTGTGTGCGCCGTGACTCTTCTTTTGCAACAGAGCGTTTTGGACGAGTCTGCATCAATTCCGATGAAAAGTGACTATTTTATGTCCGATAAAACTGAAATTGATAGAAACATATGAAAATGCATATACTTTGTGTTCCGTGACCTTGCTACTTCAATAGAGCGTTTTGGACGAGTCTGCATCAATTCCGATGAAAAGTGACTATTTTGTGTCCGATAACACTGACATTGAGAGAAACACATGAAAATGCATAGACTGTGTGGACCTTCACTCTGCTTGCAGAACCAAGCATTAGAAGTGAGTCTGGATCGAATATGATGAAAAGTGACTAGTTTCTGTCTGATAACACTGAAATTGATAGAAACACATGAAAATGCATATACTTTGTGCGCCGTGACTCTTTTTCTGCAACAGAGCGTTTTGGAAGAGTATGCATCAATTCCGATGAAACGTGACTATTTTGTGTCGTATAACACTGAAATTGATAGAAACACATGAAAATGCATATACTGTGTGTACCTTCACTCTGCTACTACAACAGAGCGTTTTGGACGAGTCTGCATCGATTCTGATGAAAAGTGACAAGTTTTTTTTCGTACAACACTGAAATTGATAGAAACACATGAAAATGCATAGATTTTGTGTACCTTCACTCTGCTAGCAGAAGCAAGCATTAGGTGTGAGTCTTGATCGAATATGATGAAAAGTGACTAGTTTGGGCCCACTAACACTGAAGTTGATAGAAACACATGAAAATGCATATACTGTGTGTGCCTTCACTCTGCTAGCAGAACCAAGCATTAGCTGTGAGTCTGGATCGAATATGATGAAAAGTGACTAGTTTCTGTCTGATAACACTGAAATTGATAGAAACATATGAAAATGCATATACTTTGTGTTCCGTGACTCTGCTACTTCAATAGAGTGTTTTGGACGAGTCTGCATCAATTCCAATGAAAGGTGACTATTTTGTGTCCGATAACACTGAAATTGAGAGAAACACATGAAAATGCATAGACTGTGTGGACCTTCACTCTGCTTGCAGAACCAAGCATTAGAAGTGAGTCTGGATCGAATAGGATGAAAAGTGACTAGTTTGTGTCGTACAACACTGAAATTGATAGAAACACATGAAAATGCATATACTGTGTGTACCTTCACTCTGCTACTACAACAGAGCGTTTTGGACGAGTCTCCATCGATTCTGATGAAAAGTGACTAGTTTCTGTCTGATAACACTGAAATTGATAGAAACATATCAAAATGCATAAACTGTGTGGACCTTCACTCTGCTACTGCAACAGAGCGTTTTGGACGATTCTGCATTGATTCTGATGAAAAGTGACTATTTTGTGTCCGATAACACTAAAATTGAAAGAAACACATGAAAATGCATATACTGTGTGCGCCGTGACTTTTTTTTTTTTTGCCGTGACTTTGCTACTTCAACAGAGCGTTATGGAGGAGTCTGCATCGATTCTGATGAAAAGTGACTAGTTTATGTCGTATCACACTGAAATTGAAAGAAACACATGAAAATGCATAGACTGCGTGTACCTTCACTCTGCTACTACAACAGAGCGTTTTGGACGAGTCTGGATCGAATATGATCAAAAGTGACTAGTTTCTGTCTGATAACACTGAAATTGATAGAAACATATGAAAATGCATATACTTTGTGTTCCGTGACACTGCTACTTCAATAGAGCGTTTTGGACGAGTCTACATCAATTCCGATGAAAGGTGACTATTTTGTGTCCGATAACACTGAAATTGAGAGAAACACATGAAAATGCATAGACTGTGTGTACCTTCACTCTGCTACTACAACAGAGCGTTTTGGACGAGTCTGCATCGATTCTGAAGAAAAGTGACTAGTTTGTGTCCGATAACACTGAAATTGATAGAAACACATGAAAATGCATATACTGTGTGCGCCGTGACTCTTCTTTTGCAACAGAGCGTTTTGGACGAGTCTGCATCAATTCCGATGAAAAGTGACTATTTTATGTCCGATAAAACTGAAATTGATAGAAACATATGAAAATGCATATACTTTGTGTTCCGTGACCTTGCTACTTCAATAGAGCGTTTTGGACGAGTCTGCATCAATTCCGATGAAAAGTGACTATTTTGTGTCCGATAACACTGACATTGAGAGAAACACATGAAAATGCATAGACTGTGTGGACCTTCACTCTGCTTGCAGAACCAAGCATTAGAAGTGAGTCTGGATCGAATATGATGAAAAGTGACTAGTTTCTGTCTGATAACACTGAAATTGATAGAAACACATGAAAATGCATATACTTTGTGCGCCGTGACTCTTTTTCTGCAACAGAGCGTTTTGGAAGAGTATGCATCAATTCCGATGAAACGTGACTATTTTGTGTCGTATAACACTGAAATTGATAGAAACACATGAAAATGCATATACTGTGTGTACCTTCACTCTGCTACTACAACAGAGCGTTTTGGACGAGTCTGCATCGATTCTGAAGAAAAGTGACTAGTTTGTGTCCGATAACACTGAAATTGATAGAAACACATGAAAATGCATATACTGTGTGCGCCGTGACTCTTCTTCTGCAACAGAGCGTTTTGGACGAGTCTGCATCAATTCCGATGAAAAGTGACTATTTTGTGTCCGATAACACTGAAATTGATAGAAACATATGAAAATGCATATACTTTGTGTTCCGTGACCTTGCTACTTCAATAGAGCGTTTTGGACGAGTCTGCATCAATTTCGATGAAAAGTGACTATTTTGTGTCCGATAACACTGACATTGAGAGAAACACATGAAAATGCATATACTGCATTAGAAGTGAGTCTGGATCGAACATGATGAAAAGTGACTAGTTTCTGTCTGATAACGCTGAAATTGATAGAAACACATGAAAATGCATATACTGTGTGCGCCGTGACTCTTTTTCTGCAACAGAGCGTTTTGGACGAGTCTGCATCAATTCCGATGAAAAGTGACTATTTTGTGTCCGATAACACTGAAATTGATAGAAACACATGAAAATGCATATACTGTGTGTACCTTCACTCTGCTATCAGAACCTAGCATTAGGAGTGAGTTTGGATCGAATATGATGAAAAGTGACTAGTTTCTTTCTGATAACGCTGAAATTGATAGAAACACATGAAAATGCATATACTGTGTGTACCTTCACTCTGCTCTCAGAACCTAGCATTAGGAGTGAGTTTGGATCGAATATGATGAAAAGTGACTAGTTTCTGTCTGATAACACTGAAATTGATAGAAACACATGAAAATGCATATATTGTGTGTACCTTCACTCTGCTAGCAGAACCAAGCATTAGGAGTGAATCTGGATCGAATATGATGAAAAGTGACTAGTTTCTGTCTGATAACACTGAAATTGATAGAAACACATGAAAATGCATATACTGTGTGTACCTTCACTCTGCTATCAGAACCAAGCATTAGGAGTGAATCTGGATCGAATATGATGAAAAGTGACTAGTTTCTTTCTGATAACACTGAAATTCATAGAAACATATGAAAATAAATATACTTTATGTGCCGTGACTCTGCTACTTCAACAGAGCGTTTTGGACGAATCTGCATCAATTCCGATGAAAAGTGACTATTTTGTGTCCGATAACACTGAAATTGATAGAAACACATGAAAATGCATATACTGTGTGTACCTTCACTCTGCTATCAGAACCAAGCATTAGGAGTGAATCTGGATCGAATATGATGAAAAGTGACTAGTTTCTGTCTGATAACGCTGAAATTGATAGAAACACATGAAAATGCATATATTGTGTGCGCCGTGACTCTTTTTCTGCAACAGAGCGTTTTGGACGAGTCTGCATCAATTCCGATGAAAAGTGACTATTTTGTGTCCGATAACACTGAAATTGATAGAAATACATGAAAATGCATATACTGTGTGTACCTTCACTCTGCTATCAGAACCAAGCATTAGGAGTGAATCTGGATCGAATATGACGAAAAGTGACTAGTTTCTGTCTGATAACACTGAAATTGATAGAAACATATGAAAATGCGGATACTTTGTGTGCCATGACTCTGCTACTTCATCTGAGCGTTTTGGACGAGTCTGCATCGATTCTGATGAAAAGTGACTAGTTTGTGTCGTACAACACTGAAATTGATAGAAACACATGAAAATGCATAGACTGTGTGTACCTTCACTCTGCTAGCAGAACCAAGCATTAGAAGTGAGTCTGGATCGGATATGATGAAAAGTGACTTTTTTGTGTCCGATAACACTGAAATTGATAGAAACACATTAAAATGCATATACTGTGTGCGCCGTGACTCTTTTTCTGCAACAGAGCGTTTAGGAAGAGTCTGCATCAATTCCGATGAAAAGTGACTATTTTGTGTCCGATAACACTGAAATTGATAGAAACACATGAAAATGCATATACTGTGTATACCTTCACTCTGCTAGCAGAACCAAGCATTAGATGTGAGTCTGGATCGAATATGATGAAAAGTGACTAGTTTATGTCGTGTCACACTGAAATTGATAGAAACATATGAAAATGCATATACTTTGTGTGCCGTGACTCTGCTTCTTCAACAGAGCGTTTTGGACGAGTCTATATCAATTCCGATAAAAAGTGACTTTTTTGTGTCCGATAACACTGAAATTGATAGAAACACATGAAAATGCGGATACTTTGTGTACCTTCACTCTGCTACTAAAACAGAGCGTTTTGGACGAGTCTGCATCGATTCTGATGAAAAGTGACTAGTTTGTGTCGTACAACACTGAAATTGACAGAAACACATGAAAATGTATATACTGTGTGCGCCGTGACTCTTTTTCTGCAACAGAGAGTTTTGGACGAGTCTGCATCAATTCCGATGAAAAGTGACTATTTTGTGTCCGATAACACTGAAATTGATAGAAACACATGAAAATGCATATACTGTGAGGACCTTCACTCTGCTAGCAGGACCAAGCATTAGAAGTGAGTCTGGATCGAATATGATGAAAAGTGACTAGTTTGTGTCGTACAACACTGAAATTGATAGAAACACATGAAAATGCATGGACTGTGTGTACCTTCACTCTGCAAGCAGAACCAAGCCTTAGGATTGAGTCTGGATCGAATATGACGAAAAGTGACTAGTTTCTGTCTGATAACACTGAAATTGATAGAAACATATGAAAATGCGGATACTTTGTGTGCCATGACTCTGCTACTTCATCTGAGCGTTTTGGACGAGTCTGCATCGATTCTGATGAAAAGTGACTAGTTTGTGTCGTACAACACTGAAATTGATAGAAACACATGAAAATGCATATACTGTGTGTACCTTCACTCTGCTACTACAAGAGAGCGTTTTGGATGAGTCTGCATCAATTCCGATGAAAAGTGACTATTTTGTGTCGTATAACACTGAAATTGATAGAAACACATGAAAATGCATAGACTGTGTGTGCCTTTCACTCTGCTAGCAGAACCAAGCATTAGATGTGAGTCTGGATCGTATATGATGAAAAGTGACTAGTTTATGTCGTATCACACTGAAATTGATAGAAACATATGAAAATGCATAGACTGTGTGTACCTTCACTCTGCTAGCAGAACCAAGCATTAGGATTGAGTCTGGATCGAATATGATGAAAAGTGACTAGTTTATGTCGTATCACACTGAAATTGATAGAAACACATGAAAATGCATAGACTGTGTGGACCTTCACTCTGCTAGCAGAACCAAGCATTAGAAGTGAGTCTGGATCGAATATGATGAAAAGTGACTAGTTTCTGTCTGATAACACTGAAATTGATAGAAACATATGAAAATGCTTATACTTTGTGTTCCGTGACTCTGCTACTTCAACAGAGCGTTTTGGACGAGTCTGCATCAATTCCGATGAAAAGTGACTTTTTTGTGTCCGATAACACTTAAATTGATAGAAACACATGAAAATGCGGATACTTTGTGTACCTTCACTCTGCTACTAAAACAGAGCGTTTTGGACGAGTCTGCATCGATTCTGATGAAAAGTGACTAGTTTGTGTCATATAACACTGAAATTGAGAGAAAAACATAAAAATGCATATAATGTGTGTACCTTCACTCTGCTACTACAACAGAGCGTTTTGGACGAGTCTGCATCATTTCTGATGAAAAGTGACTAGTTTATGTCGTATCACACTGAAATTGATAGAAACACATGAAAATGCATATACTATGTGCGCCGTGACTCTTCTTCTGCAACAGAGCGTTGTGGACGAGTCTGCATGGATTCTGATGAAAAGTAACTATTTTGTGTCCGATAACACTGAAATTGATAGAAACACATGAAAATGCATAGACTGTATGGACCTTCACTCTGCTAGCAGAACCAAGCATTAGAAGTGAGTCTGGATCGAATATGATGAAAAGTGACTAGTTTCTGTCTGAAAACACTGAAATTGATAGAAACATATGAAAATGCTTATACTTTGTGTTCCGTGACTCTGCTACTTCAACAGAGCGTTTTGGACGAGTCTGCATCAATTCCGATGAAAAATGACTATTTTGTGTCCGATAACACTGAAATTGATAGAAACACATGAAAATGCATATACTATGTGCGCCGTGACTCTTCTTCTGCAACAGAGCGTTTTGGACGAGTCTGCATGGATTCTGATGAAAAGTAACTATTTTGTGTCCGATAACACTGAAATTGATAGAAACACATGAAAATGCATAGACTGTGTGGACCTTCACTCTGCTAGCAGAACCAAGCATTAGAAGTGAGTCTGGATCGAATATAATGAAAAGTGACTAGTTTCTGTCTGATAACACTGAAATTGATAGAAACATATGAAAATGCATATACTGTGTGTACCTTCACTCTGCTACTACAACAGAGCGTTTTGGACGATTCTGCATCGATTCTGATGAAAAGTGACTAGTTTGTGTCGTACAACACTGAAATTGACAGAAACACATGAAAATGCATATAATGTGTGTACCTTCACTCTGCTACTACAAGAGAGCGTTTTGGATGAGTCTGCATCAATTCCGATGAAAAGTGACTATTTTGTGTCGTATAACACTGAAATTGATAGAAACACATGAAAATGCATAGACTGTGTGTGCCTTTCACTCTGCTAGCAGAACCAAGCATTAGATGTGAGTCTGGATCGTATATGATGAAAAGTGACTAGTTTATGTCGTATCACACTGAAATTGATAGAAACATATGAAAATGCATAGACTGTGTGTACCTTCACTCTGCTAGCAGAACCAAGCATTAGGATTGAGTCTGGATCGAATATGATGAAAAGTGACTAGTTTATGTCGTATCACACTGAAATTGATAGAAACACATGAAAATGCATAGACTGTGTGGACCTTCACTCTGCTAGCAGAACCAAGCATTAGAAGTGAGTCTGGATCGAATATGATGAAAAGTGACTAGTTTCTGTCTGATAACACTGAAATTGATAGAAACATATGAAAATGCTTATACTTTGTGTTCCGTGACTCTGCTACTTCAACAGAGCGTTTTGGACGAGTCTGCATCAATTCCGATGAAAAGTGACTTTTTTGTGTCCGATAACACTTAAATTGATAGAAACACATGAAAATGCGGATACTTTGTGTACCTTCACTCTGCTACTAAAACAGAGCGTTTTGGACGAGTCTGCATCGATTCTGATGAAAAGTGACTAGTTTGTGTCATATAACACTGAAATTGAGAGAAAAACATAAAAATGCATATAATGTGTGTACCTTCACTCTGCTACTACAACAGAGCGTTTTGGACGAGTCTGCATCATTTCTGATGAAAAGTGACTAGTTTATGTCGTATCACACTGAAATTGATAGAAACACATGAAAATGCATATACTATGTGCGCCGTGACTCTTCTTCTGCAACAGAGCGTTGTGGACGAGTCTGCATGGATTCTGATGAAAAGTAACTATTTTGTGTCCGATAACACTGAAATTGATAGAAACACATGAAAATGCATAGACTGTATGGACCTTCACTCTGCTAGCAGAACCAAGCATTAGAAGTGAGTCTGGATCGAATATGATGAAAAGTGACTAGTTTCTGTCTGAAAACACTGAAATTGATAGAAACATATGAAAATGCTTATACTTTGTGTTCCGTGACTCTGCTACTTCAACAGAGCGTTTTGGACGAGTCTGCATCAATTCCGATGAAAAATGACTATTTTGTGTCCGATAACACTGAAATTGATAGAAACACATGAAAATGCATATACTATGTGCGCCGTGACTCTTCTTCTGCAACAGAGCGTTTTGGACGAGTCTGCATGGATTCTGATGAAAAGTAACTATTTTGTGTCCGATAACACTGAAATTGATAGAAACACATGAAAATGCATAGACTGTGTGGACCTTCACTCTGCTAGCAGAACCAAGCATTAGAAGTGAGTCTGGATCGAATATAATGAAAAGTGACTAGTTTCTGTCTGATAACACTGAAATTGATAGAAACATATGAAAATGCATATACTGTGTGTACCTTCACTCTGCTACTACAACAGAGCGTTTTGGACGATTCTGCATCGATTCTGATGAAAAGTGACTAGTTTGTGTCGTACAACACTGAAATTGACAGAAACACATGAAAATGCATATAATGTGTGCGCCGTGACTCTTTTTCTGCAATATAGCGTTTTGGACGAGTCTGCATCAATTCCGATGAAAAGTGACTATTTTGTGTCCGATAACACTAAAATTGATAGAAACACATGAAAATGCATATACTGTGTATACCTTCACTCTGCTAGCAGAACCAAGCATTAGATGTGAGTCTGGATCGAATATGATGAAAAGTGACTAGTTTATGTCGTATCACACTGAAATTGATAGAAACACATGAAAATGCATATACTTTGTGTGCCGTGACTCTACTTCTTCAACAGAGCGTTTTGGACGAGTTTATATCAATTCCGATGAAAAGTGACTTTTTGTGTCCGATAACACTGAAATTGATAGAAACACATGAAAATGCATATACTGTGTGTACCTTCACTCTGCTACTACAACAGAGCGTTTTGGACGATTCTGCATCGATTCTGATGAAAAGTGACTAGTTTGTTTCGTACAACACTGAAATTGACAGAAACACATGAAAATGCATATACTGTATGCGCCGTGACTCTTTTTCTGCAACAGAGCGTTTTGGAAGAGTCTGCATCAATTCCGATGAAAAGTGACTATTTTGTGTCCAATAACACTGAAATTGAGAGAAAAACATAAAAATGCATATACTGTGTGTACCTTCACTCTGCTACTACAACAGAGCGTTTTGGACGAGTCTGTATCGATTCTGATGAAAAGTGACTAGTTTGTGTCGTACAACACTGAAATTGACAGAAACACATGAAAATGCATATTCTCTGTGTGTCTTCACTCTGCTAGCAGTACCAAGCATTAGGTGTGAGTCTGCATGAATTCCGATGAAAAGTGACTAGTTTCTGTCTGATAACACTGAAATTGATAGAAACATATGAAAATGCGGATACTTTGTGTGCCGTGACTCTGCTACTTCAACTGAGCGTTTTGGACGAGTCTGCATCGATTCTGATGAAAAGTGACTAGTTTATGTCGTATCACACTGAAATTGATAGAAACACATGAAAATGCATAGACTGTGTGTACCTTCACTCTGCTAGCAGAACCAAGCATTAGAAGTGAGTCTGGATCGAATATGATGAAAAGTGACTAGTTTCTATCTGATAGCACTGAAATTGATAGAAACATATGAAAATGCTTATACTTTGTGTTCCGTGACTCTGCTACTTCAACAGAGCGTTTTGGACGAGTCTTCATCAATTCCGGTGAAAAGTGACTGTTTTGTGTCCGATAACACTGAAATTGATAGAAACACATGAAAATGCATATACTGTGTGTACCTTTACTCTGCTAGCAGAACCAAGCATTAGAAGTGAGTCTGGATCGAATATGATGAAAAGTGACTAGTTTCTGTCTGATAACACTGAAATTGATAGAAACATATGAAAATGCATATACTGTGTGTACCTTCACTCTGCTACTACAACAGAGCGTTTTGGACGATTCTGCATCGATTCTGATGAAAAGTGACTAGTTTCTGTCGTATAACACTGAAATTGATAGAAACAAATGAAAATGCATATACTGTGTGTGCCGTGACTTTACTAGTACAATAAAGCATTAGATGTGTGTGTATTTGATCCAGACTCACACCTAATGCTTGGTTCCGCTAGCAGAGTCACGGCACACACAGCATATGCTTTTTTTCCCACTGCTGTGCAAAGGTAAACAAAGTGGAAAAGGCATACTGTCTGTCCAGATCGTGACCTTCTTATCTTTCCTTAACCTGCACGCCGCTGACAATGCAACTAATTCTGCTGCCTGGGCAGAGAAATTAGAAGGCAAAGCTCCAGACTCTAATACTTCATGCAGTGTAACTACAGCATAACCAACTCTGTTAATCCCATCTAAATGTTTGCTTGCAGAACCATCTACAAACATCACAATGTCTGCATCAGGTAAAGGTGTGTCAATCAAATCAGTGCGAGGTAGGGTTAATTCATCGGTAATTGCCATACAATCATGAGGAATCCCTTCTACAGGTGTTGGAAGGAGCGTAGCTGGATTCAAAGCCGTACATCTCTCAATGGTCAAGTTTGGCTGGCCTAACAATGTGGCTATGCAAGATAAGTGTCTTTCTGGTGACATGTGCGAATGTTTGTGTTCCAGCAATAGCAAAGAGACAGCATGTGGCACTCTAAGAGTCAGTGGCCTAAACAAAACTAAGGCAGCTGAGGTCTGCACTGCCATAGCCGCTGCCATCACCGCCTGCAGGCATCCGGGCAGGGCTCTGCTTACTGGGTCAAGTCTGGAGGAATAGAGAGCAACAGGTCTTAATTTATCCCCATACTCCTGTAACAGGACAGATGTCATAAAACCATTTTTGCAATCCACTGTTTGTATGAAATCCTTTTTCATGTTAGGTAAGGCAAGTACAGATGAAGAAGCTATCCACTGCTTTAACTTTGTGAAAGCCTGCTCGCCCTCCTCAGTCCACACCACCTTATCTGAAGCAGCCATTGCTTTACCATAAATCATATTCTGTAATGGTTGTGCAATTTCGGCATAATTAGCAATCCATAACCTGCAGAACTTGCAAGTACCAAGAAAAGACATCATCTCTCGCTTTGTTGTAGGCTGTTGTAACTGCAGAATAGTTGTTTTTCTCTGCTCATCCAACACACGGCCTTCAGGAGTTAGCGTGTAGCCTAAATATTTCACCTCCTGACTCCACAGCTGGAGTTTAGACTTAGAGACTTTAACACCAGCTGCAGCTAGATATCTCAACAAGGCCAAAGTCATGTTTTTGCACTTTTGCTGCGAGCTAGAAGTCACAAGAATATCATCAACATAAGTCAAAATCTGTGACTCCTCCTCAGGAGGTTCAAAAAGGTCAATACATTTTTTAATTTCTTGTGAAAAGATAGTAGGGCTATCTTGAAACCCTTGAGGAAGTCTTGAATACGTCAATCGTCTGTGTTTAAACGTGAACGCAAACCAAAACTGTGACTCAGGGCTCAAAGGAATGGTAACAAATGCGTTCGTCAAATCAATCACTGAGTACCAGACATTAGTGGGTTTTATGTTGTTCAAAAGAGTGTAGGGATCTGGCACGTTTGGAGCTCGCGGAATCACAACTCGGTTCACAGCTTGTAAATCATTTACTAACTGCCACCCGGAAGTAGCTTTTTTCACAGGCAGAATTGGTGTGTTGCAGGGTGAGACAGGACAATCAACTAAAACCCCTTGTTTTATCAAACTGTCTATCACTTCTGAAATACCTTCCTCAGCTTCCGGCTTCAAAGGATATTGTTTGACAAACGTCTATAAGAGCTTTTAGGTTTAATGGTAACAGGTGTGGCAGTACGTAACAACCCGATATCACCATCTTTCCCTGTACTCCAAAGTTCAGAAGGTAACTCTTCTAACTCTTTTTCCTGCTCCTCTGTCAGCAAACACACTTTGTCCTGCAATGATCACAAAGAGGGCTGCAAATGAGTTGTGGCTGCTCCCACTGTTACCCAATTCAGCGCCTTCTTGTACAGACCGTGTCTCTGGTGGAAAAACACACCGTCCCCCCCGACTCATTCTGCACCCAACCTTTTAAGGCCCTCTCCCCCAACTCCACTAACGCACCGACGTCCGTCCAGTGCATCTTAGGGGCCTTAGCAAGACCAATATGGGGCAGGGAATGACCTCTGTACACTCTGTCCAGTTGCTCATCCCCTTTTACTGCGACCCCCACATTTCCCAATTTATCCCAGTACAGTGAGGTCAAAGTCAGTCGGTAATTGGGATACCGAAAAAAAGTTTCCTCATATGCAGGGTCTGGCCCTGCTTCGAAATTTGAGTGTGTAAACACGCGCATGTCACCCTCCCCTTGAACTTCATTACCTGGCCTAGTTATACTAGCTGCTTCTCTCCTCAGTTCGGCAGTGATAGGTGCTGGGCCTTTTGTAACAGGGTCAATGCTATACCAAAACCGTGGCCTGTTTTTATCTTCAATCACAAAGATACAATCAGACTGAGCTTTTCGGAAAAACACAACCCCTTTGTCAGTTGGCATGATTCCAAGTTGCAATGCTGCCATGCCATCTCGACCTAGGAGGCCACCATTTTCAACATTACTGAAAAACCAGTTACTGGATCAGTTAGTTTTGTTTTTTCTGTCAATCTCTCTGACACATGATGTCCTGAAGCTGACACTACTGATAGTTCTTGTTTTGTCAACCGACTACTGTCAGGCAACTCTTTTTTCTTCAACACAGTTTTGCAAGCTCCTGAATCACACAAAAAGGTACACTTTTCTCCCCTCACCAGCAGAGTCACAAAAGGTTTGTCATCCCACTCAGCTAACATTACTTCAACAGATTCCAAATTTAGCACTTCTCCTTGCGATAGAACCTCTGATCCCTCCACTTCCTCAGAATCATAGTCAGCATCTTCAGTTTTTGTTTTCTGTTCTGTATGTGTGTGTGTGATTGCATGACCTGATTCTGCAGGGGAAGCTAGTCAGAAGTCCTGCTCCTCATCCTTCTCTCTGTCATCATGTTCTCTTTTCTCTCTACGACCGCCTCCACGGCCCCCGCGTCCTCTCCTGCCCCGTCCACCGCCTTGACCTCCGCCCCGCCTGGTGTCCACAGTTGGAATGAGACTTCTGCATTCTCTGGCGATGTGGCCTCTTTTCCCACAGCGATAGCAAATAATTTCCTTCCTGCGGGACTCAGAAGAGAAAGAGCAACCATCATCATTCTCACCGTCATTATAAAACACCTCTACTTTTTTATGTTTCTTATCTACATTTTCCAGAACTTTTTCAGCGTGTTTAGCATGTGCAAGAATAACCCTTCTCTGCTCTCCTTCCCATCCGACCAAATGTTTTTTTATCCAATTTGCAATCTGTGGTTTTAAACCCCTCAGAAGGCAGGATGTTAACTGCGACTCGTAGCGTGGATTAACCCCATCTCCGATTCACGGCTCCAGCCCACTGTGTCCATTAAATGCTTCCGTGAGCCTGGCAGCATATTGTGCTACTGTCTCTTTCTCCTCTTGTACCACAGTATCAATTTCAGCCCAATCATTTCTCCGGCCAAATGTTTCCCGAAGAGTATCTGCCATTTGGTTCAGCTGTGGACTGAGCCCGAGTGTTCTATCTCGGTCCCACAGGAGCGGCTCACCGTTTTGCCCCATAGGTCTCCAAACAACATTTACACTCGCCCAATCAGTAGTCAAACTTTGCATGAGACAGTTAGTCATTTCTTCCCCGTTCTTCTCACCTCACAAAGGAATCCGTGGGGCTCCCGACCCTCTCCAGCCCGCAAGCGCCTTTATCTCTGAACGTAGCAGGAAAAGGATTTTGTAACCTATGTTGTGCACTCTACTCCGCTCCGGCTTGGAAAGAGGGCCGAGAAACACATCCAGGAATCCGGCTCGAAGGACCAAAATGATAGGTAAAAATTACCAAATAGACTGAGGTTAGCTGAAGTCAAGCGTCTCTTTAATCCAAACCAAACATATATTGTAGACACGGAGAGTAGGCAGAGTCTCCGTGGAGAATTCTGACAAGACAAAGGAAAGTCACTAGTATATATTGAAAGCCTTGATGCCCTGGGGAGGCACCTCTAGTTGTTTACAGATTCCTTCTAACAGACCTAGACAAAGCTTTACAGAGCTCTCGGTTCACATGATGACCATGATGTCCATATGTCTATAATAGTGTTCCCCTCAAGGCCCTGCCGCCAAGCATATACATACATATGACCATACCTACTTAACTAATACATGAATTTTTCAGTTTCTATCAATTCCAATGTTATTCCACTCAAACTAGTCACTTTTCATCATATTTGATCCAGACTCACACCGAATGCGTGATTCTGCTAGCGGAGTCACGGCACACACAGCATATGCTTTTTTATATGTTTCTATCAATTTCAATGTTATTCCACTCAAACTAGTCACTTTTCATCATATACGATCCAGACTCACACCTAATGCTTGATTGTATTAGCAGAGTCATGGCACACAACGAAATGTGTCTTTTCATGCGTAAAAATTACCAAATAGACTGAGGTTGGTTAAAGTCAAGCGTCTCTTTAATCCAAACCAAACATATATTGTAGACACTGAGAGTACGCAGAGTCTCCATGGAGAATTCTGACAAGACA
This sequence comes from Thunnus thynnus, assembly GCF_963924715.1. Taxonomy (NCBI): domain Eukaryota; kingdom Metazoa; phylum Chordata; class Actinopteri; order Scombriformes; family Scombridae; genus Thunnus; species Thunnus thynnus. Next base: position 27,781,272 of record NC_089537.1, read on the forward strand.
AAGGAAAGTCACTAGTATATATTGACGGCCTTGATGCCCTGGGGAGGCACCTCTAGTTGTTTACAGATTCCTTCACGGCACACACAGCATATGCTTTTTTATATGTTTCTGTCAATTTCAATGTTATTCCACTCAAACTTGTCACTTTTCATCATATTCGATCCAGACTCACACCGAATGCGTGATTGTATTAGCAGAGTCAAGGCACACACAGCATATGCTTTTTTATATGTTTCTATCAATTTCAATGTTATTCCACTCAAACTAGTCACTTTTCATCATATTCGATC